>NC_057799.1:82502360-82509176 GCF_018294505.1 Triticum aestivum
AAGGAAGAAGAAAAGGAAAAAGAAAAGGAAGAATAAAAGGAAGAAGAAAAGGAAAAAGAAAAGGAAAAAAAAGGAAAAAAAAAGGAAGAAGAAAAGGAAGAAGAAAAGGAAAAAGAAAAGGAAGAAGAAAAGGAAAAATAAAAGGAAGAAGAAAAGGAAAAACAAAATAAGAAAAGGAAGAAGAAAAGGAAGAAGAAAAGGAAAAACAAAATACTTGGCAGTGCTCAATAATCTTATTTTTTAATTCCTCCTCCTCTATGTCCCCTTAATCTTATTTTTTAATTCCTTTATACTTAAAGAATTTTTACTACATGCAGGAGTGACATATGGCGGACGATAGAGCCAAGCCGCTTAGGGATCCGGAGGCTGAACGTTATTTAATGGGCATCATCAACAACGAGATTCCTTATGTGCCGGGCTCAGAATATGAGCAAGAAGAGGATGTAGTCTCTTCTTCTCTGAACCTTGACGGTGATCAAGAAGGCGATAATCAAGAAGGTGAAGGAACGGACATTGTCGACGGAGGTCAACCGTCAACAAACGACGATCTCGAATTGCAAGTAGCAACCACCTCCGGCGAGGTATATATATACATTGAGCCTCTCGTGATACAAACTTACTGAAATGTGAATACATATGTATTAACGCGCGCGACTCTCTTTCTTTTTTTAGCCCTCGGCCGGATCGAGTACGACAAAGCGTGGCAAATCCAAGGCGATGAAAACAGGAGAAACATATGCCATTGAGTTTGTCAGTGAAACCAGCAAGCCCCTACAGCACACCTCAAAGTTTATCAACCAATGCGGAGTCGTTGTTAGAGACAACGTCCCGATCACCGTCCAGGAATGGAAGGAGCCAAAGAAGGCACGTCTTGGTTTCAGTTTTGTCGACAAGAGAACGAAAAAGGATTGCTGGAGAAAGCTTATGGAACATTTCATTCTACCTCCGGAATACAACAAAGTCGATGAATTCGGTAACGAGGTTCCGGGTGGACGTGAGAGGAGGAGGCTAGTTAAAGAGTTCGCTCTTCAGAAGATGGGCGAAGCATTCCGGAACTTCAAGAAAAATTTAACCCGTGACTATGTCAACAAGGGCAAGACTCCGGATTTCAATGGACAACATGAGAAACTGAAAGATGATTGGCCAGAATTTGTGAGGCAAAAGCAATCGGAGCATTTCAAGGAAATATCGAAAAAAATAAGGATAATGCGAGTAAGAAAAAGTTCCATCATATTATGGGGCCAGGAGGATACCGCCTTTTGGAGCCTAGGTGGCAGAAGATGGAGGAGGACCTGAGGGTGCGAGGAATCCCTCTAGGTACAGAGGGATGGGACCCAAGGGCCAAAAGCTGGTGGTACGGGCATGGGGGATCGCTAGACCCGGAGACAGGGGTGTGTGTTCACCGGAAGAAAAAGTTTGCTCCCACCCAAGCCCTTATTGACGCAATGACCCAAGCTCAAGAGGGCTTGATCAAGTTCAACAGAGAGAAAGACGCACTGACAACAGCCCTCGGGAATGATGAACACGGAGGACGTGTACGAGGCAAAGGCAAAGTTCCGTGGAAAGTAGGGTTTTCCCAGGACAATGACCCGTACTGTTACAGAAGCCGTAAGAGAAAGACGGACCGGGATGCAGATCTTATGGCGAAGTTTGCATCGGAACTCCATGAGTTGAAGCAGACCGTGCATGAACTAGTAAAAGAAAAATCGGCTGCAGGGCCGCATGAAGATCATGAAGCGGATCGCGGAAGCCAGCAGCGGAGAAGCAGCGTGGCTTCCACGGATGCCCCGCCTGGTGCTAGTGCACCGATGATCGAGATTCATGCACCGGAGCCTCACTACCCCGTGGATGATGTAAAGGAGATGAAAGAATGTGATCTGCATTCTCCCGTGGGGAACGTTTCCATGAAGGTAGCTAGCGGCAGTGCTTTACCCTGTACACCTGGAGCACTCCACCACAACAACCCCATTGCATATGGCTATGCTCGTGTCACGGTGGAAGACATAGTCCAAGGGTTTGAGGACCTGGAGATTGACAAAGCTACACCCGAAGGGGAGAGAAGACTTGGAGATGTCAAGCGCCAGATCATTCTATGGAAAAAGAAGTACATAGTGTTTCCAGGCGAGGCGCCAAGGCTAGCAAGTCCACCCCCCTCCGATGGTGGTGGTGGTGGCGGTGGTGGCGGCGGTGGTGGTCGTGGTGGTTCACCTACACCTCCTTCACGCCATTCGACGCCGTCCCCCGATCCACAACCTCCGGCGGGTACGACGCCCCCAATCCTCCTTCGGCGGGTACGACGCCCCCCAATCCACCTCCGGCGAAGAAGCAGAAGCAGACGGACAGCAAGGAAACCCGCTCCTGGACTATTAACCCGGACCCTTATGTACCTAAGACCACAAGGGTACCGGAGCCATCACTGAAGCCTCTCCTCCCAAGGCCTTGGGAACTTAGTGAAGCTGAAACCAAATTGGCCGCGTCTGCTGATTATGAGAAATGGAAGGCGGATATGAAGGCGATAAAAGAGCCTGAGCCCAAGCAAGTATTCACTGAGAAGCAAAAGAAGTGGGCTAAGGATTTTTTGACGACACCGTCCCAAGCCGAGCTGAATATGCCTGATGACTATGGACATGAACTTCGTAGGCAAGCAAAAATATTGAAGGAGGAGAAAGAAGAAAGTAAAAAAAGCGGGAAACAAGTTGACCATCTCGGGATGCAGAAGAAACAATCGATCCCCCCGCTCATAGTGAAAGACGGTCCGGAAGAGGACCCCGAGATCATAGCAGCTGCGGCAGCACTTGGATTGACTGTAGCGAGTGCCATGAAACAAGCGTCCGAGATGGGTTTGACTCTTCGTGCCTTCTTAGGCCTTGAGGATGCGCTAGTATGTGTGATAGCATTACAATATCTGCGGAATGGGCCTCTCGTCGAGCCTGCGTGGGAAAAGAGTCTACCACCACAAATGCGAAATCTGCTACGTTGGTACAAGCAATTCATAACATGGGCCGACAAAGAATATGTTTATGCGGATGTTACAGAGGAGCATCACACCAAACGGTACTCTGTACAAGTTCATATGAGTGAATTGTTCCAGCTGTTCAATCTGCGCGACCTCGACAAATCTATGCTGAGTTGCTACGTTCTGTAAGTGATTTATTTCTACCTCATCTCGTTCTTCATTGCCTGCACTATATATATATATTGTCCTAACTATATTGTTGCGTACGCTATTATGCAGATTGAAGATTTGGGAATGCAAAATAAGAAACATCCATGATGTTGGGTTCATTGACCCACATATCGTTAATGGACATGTGTTACAACATCACCCCGAAGACGTGGAGAAAGACTTGTACAAGTTTCTTAGAAAGCATCAACTCAAAAGTCATATTCTATTTCCTTACCATTTTGGGTGAGTGTTTCTCTCTTGTGCCCATTCTCTTTTGTTTACTCCATGCATGGTATGTCTAATCGATGAGTTATGCATGACTGTGCATGTAACGTGTCCGCAGGTTCCACTGGATTCTGCTAAATATTGAACTTCACACCTCCAGAGTTCTAATCATGGACTCTATGGATTCGGATCCAAAGCGTTGGGCCGACATGAGAAAAATGCTGCAAAAGTAATTATTTTCAATCATTTGAGCTCTATATCGATCGGTCTCTTTCGTTCATTTCCTAATATCAAGTAACTAATAACTCCCTTGTTCATTTAATTTTCTTTTGCCCTGTAGGGTTTGGAGACGGTTCTCAAAAGAAATTGTCGGTGAATTCAAACATGAGCTAGATTTTAGAAGGTTAGTTAATGTGGATAAGCAGCCACCGGGGACCAATCTATGTGGATACTATGTTTGTGAGAACATCCGGAGACACACCTCTGAGCGGAAGGCATCGGATAGCGTGCGGAAGGCGGCGGATAACTTGCGGAGGAGGCTTAGTCCAGAAGCTCGCTTCCGACCAATTCAAGATGAATTAGCAGGATTTTTCATGAGGGAAGTCATCAATCCTAAAGGAGAACACTATACCGAGGACGAAGAAATTTATATGCATACCCGAGATTGAAACTTGTTCGAAGTTGTATATGGTCATCCATCCTAATTGTGTATGGAAACTTGTTCGAAGTTGTATATGGTCACCCGAGATTGAATATATATTATATATTCCTCTTGAATTCTTCTTGTTTGAAATTTCATATGCATGTATATAGTAGCGTAGAATATGTGTACTGAAACTTCATCAAAATTAAAATAAAACACAAAATAAAATATAAAAGAAATAAAACACTACAAATTAAAAAGAAACCAGGTTTAGGGGGGCTAAAACCCTAAACCTGCGGAGGAGGGCTTTAGTCCCGGTTAGCCACGAGAACCGGGACTAAAGGTCCTCCGCCCCGACGGACCCCTGGCGCCCATGTGGACGGGCCTTTAGTCCCGGTTAGCCACGAGAACCGGGACTAAAGCCTTTAGTCGCGGTTCGTAAGAGGCGCGACTAAAGAGGGGTCTTTAGTCGCGCATATTTAGTCCCGGTTGCACAGCCGGGACTAAAGGCCTTTGCGAACCGGGACTAAAGACCTTTTTTCTACCAGTGGTGGGAGCCAACAAAGAGAAAAACGCGTTGCATGATCGATGCAGTTGGATGAATCTCTACACCATGTCAATGCTCGAAGATTATCTGCGCATGAGCTAGACGTGTCGCTGGTAAGTTGGTCGACCACTGTGTCTTGCAATCTTGCTGATCCTTACTGCTTGGGATTACACGCGCGTTCCGGCGAAGCAGAATGAGGCGGTGTGCCCGTCTGCTCGTAGTCTTCACAAGACATGCAATTTTTGTGAGTACAATTTTTCAAGTTGGGAGTTCGGCCCATGACATCTTAATTTTAACGAGAAAGCTACAATAAATCTAACTTCGGATTTTTAGACATCTCAGGAGTACATGCTGGTTGACGTTCGATTAGCGCACGAATCGCAGGGGACAACAAACACGTCAGCATACAAAAACGTTGGTTGAAATTGAGCTGCGGCACAAACGCAATCTTCTTCCCCCGTGCTTCTATGAATCCCCATCCCCATTTTCTTGACGCTGCCCCATCTCGCTTCCTCCGGGGTCGGCCTCGCCTTCTCCAGGGTCGCCGCCCATTTCTTTGGTCCACCCTCTTGCTCACCGGTGCGGTGAGGGCGGCCTCACCCTTCACCAGGGGCGCGAGCACGGCGAGCCCGCTCGAGCCGAGGAAACGTACAATGACCGTGCGCGCCCCGGTTGAGGAAGTGGACGTGAGGCCGCGATGCTAGCCATCAAGACGCAACGACTCATGGTCCTCGCGGGCACACAAGTTGACGCGTGACAAGATCCCATCGAGCATGTCAATGGCGACAAGGCTGAGGAGGGAAGCTGGAGTGCCATACCTTGGCCTCCCCCTGTCTATCCACCGCCTCAGGAAGATCGATCTCTAGTATCCCGTGGACAAGGCCGCATGGAAGCTCGTCCCTTGGCAGAGGCATTTCACAACACCGGCAGGTAGGACAATCCTTGTCAAGCTTGTGCTCACGTCTTTGGCAACCTACCACATCACAACTTTAGTCCCTCCTGTGAGCAACATTTGTGATTTTGAGAAGATCGAGAGGGCCTTCCTTTGGGCTAGCTCTGACAAGGTTTCTGGTGGCCAATGCAAAGTTAGTTGGAGCTTGGTATGTAGACATAAGAGGCTTGGTCGACTGGGAGTGCTCGACCTCCGCAAATATGCTCGAGCTCTGTACTCGAGATGGGTCTGGTATGAGTGGAAGGAGCTCATAGAGCTTGGGTCAATCTAGGCAAACCTTGCGACATCACCGACATGGATCTCTTTTACACGGCTACCACCATCACCATCGGGAACAACTCCATGGCCAAGTTCTGGCACTCATCCTAGCTGGGTGGAAACCGAAAGATATTGCTCCCTCCATATTCCTCATCTCAAAGAGAAGAATTCAGCGGTGCATGGTGCCCTACGAGACCTCTCTTGGATTGCTAGGATCGACATGTCAAGCGGTCTGTCCATCAACCATATTGAGCAGGTCTACACTTTATGACCAAAGCTTGAGCTTATCCATCTCCCGGAGGATGTTCCCGAAGCTATTACTTGGAACCTCACCACCAAACGGGGTGTATTCGGTGGCCTCCGCATATAAGGTGCAATTCAAGGGGCCATCTCCACCTCCATGGTGCCGGTGGCTTGGGGCATTTGGGCACCACCCAAGTGCAAATTCTTTGTGTGGCTTGTCATCAAGAACCATGTTTGAACAGTGGACCGCCTTCAGATGCGGGGCTGGCTCAACTTTGGCCTCTGTCAACTTTGCAAAAGAGAGCCAGAGTCCGCAACACACATTCTCTTGAAGTGCAGATACTCCCACCAAGTCTGATCGGCCATCAAGTTAGCTTGATGCTCCGGAGTTGGATATTGCGAGCTGGGAAGGCATCCGCACGGTCAAAGCTTGGTGGGCAGCGACGATCCTTCGACATGGCCACAGGAGAAAGGCCATCTCCTCGCTTTCATGCTTCTCACTAGGGAGGCGTGGAAGGAAAGAAATGCAACAGTTTTTTAACAAACTCGTAAATTTGCTGGGTTGTTTCAACCATGGCAAACTATGTTGCATTTTTTGCCATGTTAACAATTTTCATATGTTGTTATTACTTGTGCATGGCAAAATAAAGAGAAAATGTTCTCACACAAAACATGGCAATTTTTGTAAAACGACATGACAATTTTTTGGCAAAACCACAAGGCAATTTTTTGGAGGATTTGAAGTTCTCTGTTCCATAAATATGTAAATGGTTACGTAACTT
>NC_057799.1:82509343-82645478 GCF_018294505.1 Triticum aestivum
TATTTTGGCGACATGGTTATCGGATGTGGAGGCGCGCGCGTAACAACTTAATTAACTTGTCAGACCGCTACATTATCACTACTCCGTTCCTGCTTTCTGTTGACGGTGCAATCGAGCCGATCGATCAACCAGATGGATCCGCGTGAAGTTCCTGACGTGCAAAAAGACCACGGCATCTGCAACGAGATGCGGTGTCAAGACGTGCCAAAGCGTAGTAGGCTGGGCCAGCGTCGACGCGGTGCGTGTTGGACGAAAGCCCGATATGTATAAGGCAGCGCAATACGTGCTCAGGTGGCCCCTGTGCCATACATATACGGAAGCCAATCGATGCATCATGCATGCATTTCCATGACCTTGACATCTCTCTCGTGAGCTTTTGTGCCTTTTATTTTTCTTCTTCGGGGTAAAGCAACTCTATTAGTAGCACTTAAACAACAAGCAGGCATTACAATCCTGGAGTGATATACTGTCAGCAATTGTTGTGTCACGGCGAAGCGTGTGATACGAAGGCGAAGTACCAATGAAAATCTACAAACATGTCTCGTAGGCCGCCGGATGGACAACAAACGATACGGATCGAAGGTGGGATCCTTTTGTCTCAAGGCAAGTTTGCAGGCTTTGACCAAAACACAAATTTCAATTACAGTTTTGCTAACTCTCCGTCGACCTATACTTCGTTATGTCTCAGTCGATACTATATTCCTTTGATCTTACATGAAGATTCTACAAAAAAAATCTTTTCAGTTTTTCTTTCTTTCTTCTTCTTATGTATATACTACTCACTTGATTGAGACTCAATCGACTGAGACCTAAACACACCCTTTCAATTAACTTGAAGTGGAGATAGTGCGTATAGCGCAAATTCAATAAATAAATCATAAGCGCGTAAGTACTCCTAGCCAAGCTAGCTCTCAATCATTATCCAAAAAAAAAACACTAGCTCTCCATACTTGCATCTACATGCAACCAACCACATACTAGATTACTAGTACAGAAGA
Source organism: Triticum aestivum (assembly GCF_018294505.1). Lineage (NCBI taxonomy): Eukaryota > Viridiplantae > Streptophyta > Magnoliopsida > Poales > Poaceae > Triticum > Triticum aestivum. Next base: position 82,510,342 of record NC_057799.1, read on the forward strand.
AATGAACAGAAAGTAACAATGCACAACAACAAGCAACTGTCAAACAGCTCCTGCATGCTACTCGTCGCCAAATTAAGAAGATGGAGGGAGAAACACACAAACCGGCCGGAGATTATTTATTACAAAACATATAATATGGGTACGTGCGGGGCTAGAGAAACCATAGATCGAGTAGCTAGTAGTAGAGTTTCATTAAGCATAGAGACCATGCAATGTCTGGCGCTAATGCATACATATCGTACCAATACCATGCTGCTTGCCGGTGATTAACTTCCTTAGACAACTACTACGTACTCCCACAAAGTTAGTACAAAATTGGGTCATCTATTTTAGAACGGGGGGAGTACATGCTTAGCTTGCACATCTCCAGGGGATAGGAGGCTCTGGACCGGATCTTGAGCTCAGACCGCCGCGCCGCCAGCGCCAGCACCTGCGCCTTCCGCTCCGTGGTTTCCGGCGCCGGCTCCGCCCTGCGGGGGGTTCCGGCAAGCCCGTATCCCACGGATCATGATGCGGCCGGTGAGGTTGAGGATCCCCCCAATGACCGCGAGAGCAGGGATGGCCAGCACGCCGCAACCAAAACCCGCCAAAAATCCCTCGCCGTACGGCGTCATGGCTCAGTTAGTGGCTGGAATTGAGCGGAGAGTGTGATCGATGGATGCGGAGGTGAAGTGGAGGCCGCCCGGGGTGGAAGAAAGGAGGATTATAAAGACGATTAAGAGCGGGGAATCTCTCTTTCTCACTCACGCAATGACGCTGGAATTTTCCGCCTGTCCCAAATGAGGAAAACGCGGCTAGCTTGCGTGTGCAGGCTGGGCTGGCTACTTTGGCACCGATAAGGTAACTTGCATTGATGCGGCAGCACATGTGATCGACCGAGTGCAACGCCCCGCTCTGCTCGATCGAGATAGGCGGATGCTGATGCACCGGCCGGCGCCCTCTGCAAAGGAAACCAGTACACGCTGCACGCTGCATGGCAACATCATAAACCACCCCCCTACTCTAGTCGCCCGCGATCTAGATCGGGGCGTTACACGTTACGCCGTAGAACGCATGAAATAACCCACACATGCAATTAGCTATAGTTTGCAAGGGTGACTGCTGTCGTCTCGTCTCCTCACGTCTCGACGACCCTTCGGCCCTCTGTCATTTAGGATTTAGTTTGTGTGTGTGTGTGTGTGAGATGAACTCTCCGGCGAAGTCCTGACTATCTTTAATGTAGCGGGAGCATGTTTAATCTAAGCTTTTAAATTTGCAACTCCATTTATGGTATCTGTTCTGCACTGGGCAAAAAGTGGCCTCAAAATCTATTTAGGGCGAACCGTAAATCGATTTTGCGGACCGAGATTATAGCGGCTCTGCTAGAGATGCTCTTAGGCCGGCATCTCAAATGCCGGCCTAAAAAACAAACATAGTTTTTGCCCGTGGACACTTCCGGGCGCGTCCACCGATGGTGATACAGGAATCAGTCATCCAACACTCGCAGTAAACCTTCATCCACAATGCAAGCAGATTAAGACATAATTCTTGCAAAGATGACGGAATTCATGCAAACAGATATAAGTTTGAAATACTTTACATAAACCGAATGATATTTCGTCCATTCAATTAAAACATAAACTAACTTGTACTGGACGGTAACCTTGTAGGCCTATCCAGGATGGCTGGCGGAACCTCCGTCGCCGCTTGTGCCATCATCGTCATCATCGGAGTGGTTCGTCCACCGGCGGACGCCCTTCCGCCGTGCCCGACAACCGCATGGCGCTCGCGGATGGGGTGCTCAACTTTCTCCTAAACCATGCAGAGGGCCACCTCGAGCAACGCCGGCCATAGCCAAGGAGCCCTACCCTTGCCCCCGCCGGTGGTGGCCGAGGTGTCGCCGAGCGTCCAGTCGTCCTCGATCTTGGCGAGCTCCCTGTCGAGGCGGCACAATCTCCGCGCGGATGTCTCCTTGGTGGTCACTGACCGGTCGCGGGCCCACGTTGTTGGGTTCCACGTGGACCCAGGCAGGTGCGACATCGGATTTTGCGAACTCGCTCCCTCCATGCCACTTTCTCCTCCACGGACATGATGCTCCGCGACAAGGTGCCGCCACCGCTGCCAAGGTAGTGGAGGAGGCGCCCACACATCTTCGTGCTTGGCATGGGAAACTCTTCCATCACAGCCTTGCCGGGATAGCCGTGAAGCGGCGGCGATGCCGGCTGCTCCACCACGCGCCGTCCGATTTGGATGCCGCGGTTGCGCGTAGGTCGCGATGCCGACTCCTGCTTGATGCTGGCTTGTAGCGACGATTGCAGGGCTGGAACGCGGTACCGGAGGGGAATCGATCATGAGCTTCAAGTGCGCCTAGTAATCTTCGTTCGTGATCGCCGCCTTCGCGAGGAGGTGTGGTTCCCGCTCCTCCTCCTCCTCGTCGGAGGAGATGCTGATCTCTGTCTTCTCGAAGGAGGCGATCGCCATGGAGTTCGATGGATTCGGAGAGCGATGGCTGTGGCGCCAAGATACGGATCCAGAAGGAGATCAAGAGCCGCCTCCTGCCAGCGCGGAGAACCATCACTTAGGCATCGTCCAATGGGCGGAGAGGAGAGGATGCGTGTTGAGCAGAGAGAAGAGGATGGGTGGTGAGCGTAGATGAGAGCATGTGCGGTGTGGTGTCAACGGTGTCGTGGCCGTGTTTAAATAGGCGAGGCCAGGCGAACATATGGGCAGCCCACTTCAATACGGCGCAAAAGTAGTCTTCTCGGTAGCCGCGTCAAAATTGAAGCGCCGCCGCCCGCTGGTCTGGCTGCGTCACTCTGATCGACATCAATGCCGTGTAAAGTCATGTTTGTTCTGAACCGGCCTGACCGGAATGAATGTGTGGCGTTCGCTTCGCACAAATAGGATTTATGGTCGGTCGGATGTCTGCATACCTCCCCCGATTTGCGCCCGGTTTGTGGGATTTCGGGGACATGCCCGCGGCTCCGGTCGACAGATTAGCGGATAGGAGCTTCTCTCAACATGTGTAGGCGATGCACAAAAAGGAAAAGGGAACCATGAATCCATGATGGGCATCATACTCATCATGGTAATTTTACGCCATTTTTCTTTTCATATTCATGATGGCAAATTTCTTATATTTTTTGTCTGCCTACACTTTTCACATGGCAAATTTTATTATGCATGTTTTAGTTTCGTAACATACTAAACGTCGCATTTTTGTGTGTCTATAAGTAAGCAAGTTTTTTTTTAACGTACAGTCCTCGGTCCGGAGCACCCACGCACACACGACGCCATCCTTGGTACCGATCGAGTTTTCTCATGGTTCATTGGCGTACTCTGGGAAAAAAAAATCCGGAGACCAATGGAAAATGGCACTCCATGCAGCCGTTGACCGATGTCAAAGTAAACTACGTGGCACTTCCATTCTTCCCGCGCATGCTAGCTAGATGCAATGCGTAGACCATGAGAGCGTGATTTCGCAATATATATAGACCAAGTATCACTGTTTCTCCAGTTTAGAAAAGACCAGGAGAGCGTAAACCAGCTCCACTCTGTTTAGAAAAGAAGATAACACATTCTCAAAAAAAGAAGAAAAAAAGAAGATAACGCTTTCGTCTTGATCCAAGGCAAGTTTGCAGGTTTTAACCGAAGAACTCAACTTGAATTAACTTGAAGTGGAGCTACGGCCAACCTTTGCTCCCAAGTACGTACTCCATCGATCCTGCATGCTATTTGTCGCCAATGAAGATGGAGGGAGAAACACACGAACCGGCCGGCGATTATTACAAACATACTTCCTCCGTTTCTAACCTTACAAGTCTTTTTAGATTCCATTATAAACTAGGGTACATATGGAGCAAAATAGTGAATTTACACTCTAAAATATGTCTATATATATTCGTATATAATTTGTAGCGGAATCTCAGAAAAAACTTATAGTATTTAAGAACGAAGGGAGTAATATGCATGCGTCCGTGCGGTCAACACATAGCTAGAGAGAAACTCTAAAGTACAGTTCGAATATATCATCATCATCACACTCGTCATTAACAAGTCAACGAGGACCATGCCTTCTGCTAATGCATACTGCGACATACCCAGCTGCTAATCAAATTTACAGCGAGACCTTGATGGCCACACACACGCAACGCCCAACTTGCACAACAACAATGCCACACACGCCCCGCGATGGCGACCAACTCAAGAAGGAAACGACGAAGCACGTACTGCGTTGACTGAACTGATGGGTTACCCGCCAATTGAGTCGCTCGCACCTCAGACCGCCGCGCCGACTGCGCCTTCCGTCTGGCCGCCGCCAGCTCCCTGGTTGCCGCCGTCAGCTCCGCCCTGCGGGTTCCGGCAGGCCTGGATCTTCTCCATGATGAACTGGCCGACGCCGAAGAGGATCCCCACCGTGAGCAGGAGAAGGGGGATGAACACCACACCGGCAAGAAAGCCATCAAGAAAACCCTGCTCGTACGGCGTCATGGCTAGAGGAGGAGGAGGTGGAGAGGGCCAGATGAGTGGAGATCGTGATCGATGGGTGCGGATGTGAACTTGAACAAGACCAGGCCGGGGTGGGAGATAGGAAATGAATGGGTTATAAAGGCAGCCGTCTCTCTCTTCTCTCTCTCTCACACACACGGGAGCTCCATTCCAGTCCATGGTTGTGCGCGCAGGCATGTCCGCATGCGCTTGAGCCCTTCCCAAATGAGGATCACGAGGCCAGCTTGCGTGTGCGACCTGGGCTGGCTACTTTGCATGCCATTGCTAGGTGCAGTATCACATGTGATCGATCGAGCGCCATTGCGCCTGCTCTGCTCGATCGAGACAGGGACGTATTTTCTCGCGGCCCGCACGAGCTACACCGATCGATCATAGTACATCTCTGTGTTGTGCTGCTCGCATCAACGGACGGGGCTCATGGTACATTCACTCACTCACCACGTCCACGCGTACACTAGACGGGGCGCCATTGCACTGAAAAAAGCTTGCTAGCGGATGACAGAAAGCAACTGCACCAGTCCACTAATTAACGAACCTGCTTAACCCGGCAGCGGCAGCCCCGCAGGGTTAAGCAATCCATCGATCGATTCATGGAAAAGACCACGGCATTTGCAGCAGGAGAGACTGTGCCAAGGCAGCGCAATACGTGCTCAGGTGGCCCCTGTGCACTGCTATGCATACACGGAAGCCGATGCATGCATTTCCATGAAAGTTCTACACGCCCCACTGTGGCCTGGCATCTCGTCGTGAGCTTTTGTGCCTTTATTTTTCTTCTTCGGGGTACATTAACACTCTATATTACTTCGGAATGGCTAGAAATCAGTTTGCTGAATTTTTGGTTTGAGGTCAGTCGATTTTTGCACCCTTGGATGGAAAATCAATGGCCCACTGTCTTCTTTAACCTCTCGACACATCTCCTTCCTTGAGCCAGCCACCACCGGCCTAACCGCTGGGCCCGCCACCCGCGGCCGGCGGCACTCAGGCACCGCCTCGCCGCCTCGCCCTCCTCGGAACCACTCCCCACCGCCGGTCCTCCGCCTCCCTGGCCATTCCTCTAGCCCCCCCCCCCACCCACACACACAGAGCTTTTTCCCGACGAACCCCCACACCACCGCCGTCGACCACATCCCCCACCCAGAACCCTATTAGACACCAGGGTGATGACGGCTGCCCCTTCTTTCTCTCCGGCGAGGCCCCCCCTTCTCCTTCCTTCTTCTTCCTTCATTTAGACATCGATTGACACCGAATTCGATCAGCTGACTGGTGTGCAGCTAAACTGATATTACTTAAACAACAAGCAAGCATTATTACAATCCCTGAGGATGAGGTAAGAATTGTACCACGGCCAAGTGTGTGATACAAAGCCGCGAAGTATCAACGAAAATCTGCGAACTTATCTTGTAAAGCACAACACACGGCATGGATTGAAGGTGGGATCTCTAACTGGCCACTTAAACGCCAATCAGCACATAACCCTTTAATTTACTATCAAGGCAAGTTTGCAGGTTTTAATTAACCAAAAAAATCAAAGAAACTTCAATTAACTTGGATTGGAGATAGTGCGTAGAGCGCAAACAAGAAGAAGAGAAATCCTTTCCACGTAAGTACTCGTAGCTAAGCAAGCAAATCTCCATCATTATACAGTACAAATTTTTAGCCCTCCATCCTTGCATCTACGTGCAACCAACCAAATATAGTACGGAAGAAACACACGGGCCGGAGATTATAACAAACATAACACGCGTGTACGTGCGGCCAACACATAGCTAGCTATAGAGAGTAACCCTAGATCGAGTAGCAGTAGCGTAGTTTCATTAGTATAGAGACCGATGCAGTGCCTGCTGCTAATGCGTAGATACCCGTACCAATACCAATACCATGATGGAATTTATCTTTGACATGTAGCTTTTGCACGTATGTGTGAATGGGTCATGCGGATCCTGGGGCTTACGTGCATGTAGCTGGTTGTTGGTGCATGCATGGATTTGTTGCTAAGTGGCCGGCTGTGCCGAGTCGTTAGGTGCATGCGTCGTTGTTGGCCTAGTAGTTGGGATCCTGGAGAGATTCCAGGCCAAGGATAAGGTCATCGGTTTAGTGGGCTTATGGCTGCGCGGTGACCGGTTTAGTGGGTGCGTCAAGTGTTTTTTGTACAGGCTATTTAAGCCAGAACAAATGAATGTGAATATGGCCGGGAGGGCTGTGGAAAGATGTAGCCATCGTGTCTACACACCAAGGGGCAGGGCCTCTATGCAAAGCTCGTCTGCTCCTAGGTGTGTGTGTTCATGAGAGATGAGAGGAAGAAGAAAGAGCGGCGCTGCGAGGAGGCGGCGCCAACATACCATGCCTACTGCTAATTAATTAACCTCATTACAACTACATCGTACTTAGCTTGCACACATCCAGGGTAAAGCTCTGGACCCGATCTTGGCCTCAGACCGCCGCGCCTTCGACTCCCGCTCCTTGGTTGCCGGCGGCGGTTCCGCCCCGGCAAGCCCGAATCCCACACATCATGATGTGGGCGGTGAGTTTGAGGATCCCCCCAATGACCATGAGAGCAGGGATGGCCAGCATGCCGCAAACGAAGCCCTCGTCGAACGGCTGCATGGCTGGCATAGTGCGCTTACGTGATTGGAATTGTGTGGAGAGCGTGATCGAGGGATGCGGGGTTGAAACGGAACTGATGCGAGTGTGGCCGGCCGGGGTGGAAGAAAGGAGGGTTATAAAGACGATTACACACTGACGCGGCGAATCTCTCTCTCGCACACACACACTCACGCAATGACGCGGGAATTGTTAACGTACAAGATCCTAACGTAGGTTGGTTAGGTTCAGGTCATGTATATCTTGTTTAAACAATCAGGATATATCTCCACGGTTGTTGTACTTATCCTGTACTTGTAATCTTGGCAATCAAGTCATTGCCCATATAAATACATGACCTGCCCTTTGGGGTATTGCACGGCAAACTATTCTCTCTAACTTGGTATACAGAGCACCAAATCCCATCTTCCATCATGGCCGACACCACCCCTAGCCTCCTCTCCAACACCGCTAGCGCCCTCATCAACACCCCCATCGGCACCCTTGCCACCAGTTCAAGCTCCTCTGCCGCACCCACGATCACCTCGATCGGAAACCTTATCACCCTCCGTCTCACGAGGGACAACTTCCTTCTATGGAAGACCCAGGCTGTCCCTGCCCTCGCCTCCAACGGCTTGTTCGGATATGTCTCCGGCTCCGAAACGGCGCTGCCACACACCATCACAGAAGGCACCGGCGATGCGGCCAAGGAGGTAGCCAATCCGGCGTTTCTTCGGTGGTACCAGCAGGATCAGCTGGTGATGATCGCCCTCCTCGGCTCGAGGATATCCTTGGACAGATGACGCAGCTCCACTGTTCGGATATGTCCTCGGCTCCGAAACGGCGCCGCCACACACCGTCACAGAAGGCACCGGCGATGCGGCCAAGGAGGTGGCCAATCCGGCGTTTCTTCGGTGGTACCAGCACGATCAGCTGGTGATGATCGCCCTCCTCGGCTAGAGGATATCCTTGGACAGATGACACAGCTCCGCACATCTGAACAGGTCTGGACTACTCTTCATGACATGTTTGCCTCACAGAATCGTGCCCGCGTCATGCAGCTGCGCTACCAGCTCTCCAACCTGAAGAAGAAGGACCTCACCGCCTTCGAGTACTACCGCAAGATGCGGGGCTTTGCTGATGCCATGGCGTCCATCGGCAAGCCTCTCACCAACGAGGAGGTGCTTGGCTACATACTTGCTGGACTAGGTCCCGAGTTTGAGCCGTTGGTCGCGTCGGTCATGACGCGCGATGACCCCAACAGCCTCACCAGCTTCTACGCGTTCCTCCTCGGCACCGAACTCCGCCTCGAGTACCAGGCCTCCGTCGGTGCGATCCACCTGTTGGAAATATGCCCTAGAGGCAATAATAAAATGGTTATTATTGCATTTCCTTGTTCATGATAATTGTCTGTTGTTCATGCTATAATTGTATTAACTGGAAACCGTAATACATGTGTGAATACATAGACCACAACATGTCCCTAGTGAGCCTCTAGGTGACTAGCTCGTTGATCAACAGATAGTCATGGTTTCCTGACTATGGACATTGGATGTCATTGATAACGGGATCACATCATTAGGAGAATGATGTGATGGACAAGACCCAATCCTAAGCATAGCACAAGATCGTGTAGTTCGTTTGCTAGAGCTTTTCTAATGTCAAGTATCATTTCCTTAGACCATGAGATTGTGCAACTCCCGGATACCGTAGGAATGCTTTGGGTGTACCAAACGTCACAACGTAACTGGGTGGCTATAAAGGTGCACTACAGGTATCTCTGAAAGTGTCTGTTGGGTTGGCAAAAATTGAGACTGGGATTTGTCACTCCGTATGATGGAGAGGTATCTCTGGGCCCACTCGGTAATGCATCATCATAATGAGCTCAATGTGACTAAGGAGTTAGCCACGGGATCATGCGTTACGGTACGAGTAAAGTGACTTGCCGGTAACGAGATTGAACAAGGTATTGGGATACCGACGATCGAATCTCGGGCAAGTAACGTACCGATTGACAAAGGGAATTGTATACGGGATTGATTGAATCCTCGACATCGTGGTTCATCCGATGAGATCATCGTGGAACATGTGGGAGCCAACATGGGTATCCAGATCCCACTGTTGGTTATTGACCGGAGAGTCGTCTCGGTCATGTCTGCATGTCTCCCGAACCCGTAGGGTCTACACACTTAAGGTTCGGTGACGCTAGAGTTGTAGAGATATTAGTATGCGGTTAACCGAAAGTTGTTCGGAGTCCCAGATGAGATCCCGGAAGTCACGAGGAGTTCCGGAATGGTCCGGAGGTAAAGATTTATATATGGGAAGTCCTATTTTGGCCACCGGAAAATGTTCGGGCTTTTTCGGTGTTGTACAGGGAAGGTTCTAGAAGGTTCCGAAGTGGGGCCCACCTGCATGGGGGGACCCACATGAACGTGGGTAGTGGGGGCAAGGCCCCACACCCTTGGTCAAGGCGCACCAAGATCCCACCTTAGAAGGAATAAGATCATATCCCGAAGGGATAAGATCAAGATCCCTAAAAAAGGGGGATAACAATCGGTGGGGAAGGGAAATGATGGGATTTCTTTCCCCCACCTTTGCCAACGACCCAATGGACTTGGAGGGCAAGAAACCAGCCCCCTCCACCCCTATATATAGTGGGGAGGCGCATGGGATCAGCACCCCAAGCCCCTGGCGCCTCCCTCTCCCTCCCATGACACCTCTCCCTCTCGCTGAGCTTGGCGAAGCCCTGCCGAGATCCCCGCTGCTTCCACCACCACGCCGTCGTGCTACTGGATCTCCATCAACCTCTCCCTCCCCTTGCTGGATCAAAAAGGAGGAGACGTCTTCCCAACCGTACGTGTGTTGAACGCGGAGGTGCCGTCCGTTCGGCGCTCGGTCATCGGTGATTTGGATCACGACGAGTACGACTCCATCAACCCCGTTCACTTGAACGCTTCCACTCACGATCTACAAGGGTATGTAGATGCACTCTTTTCCCTCTCGTTGCTAGAAGACTCCATAGATTGTTCTTGGTGATGCGTAGAAAAATTGGAATTATTGCTACGTTCCCCACCAGTGGCATCATGAGCCAGGTTTATGTGTAGATTCTATGCACGAGTAGAACACAAAGTAGTTGTGGGCGATGATTTGTTCAATTTGCTTGCCGTTACTAGTCTTATCTTGATTCGGCGGCATTGTGGGATGAAGCGGCCCGGACCGACCTTACACGTACTCTTACGTGAGACAGGTTCCACCGACTGACATGCACTTGATGCATAAGGTGGCTAGCGGGTGTCTGTCTCTCCCACTTTAGTTGGATCAGATTCGATGAAAAGGGTCCTTATGAAGGGTAAATAGAAATTGGCATATCACCGTTGTGGCTTTTGCGTAGGTAAGAAACGTTCTTGCTAGAAACCCATAGCAGCCACGTAAAACATGCAACAACAATTAGAAGACGTCTAACTTGTTTTTGCAGGGTATGCTATGTGATGTGATATGACCAAAAGGATGTGATGAATTATATATGTGATGTATGAGATTGATCATGTTCTTGTAATAGGAATCACGACTTGCATGTCGATGAGTATGACAACCGGCAGGAGCCATAGGAGTTGTCTTAATTTATTGTATGACCTGCATGTCAATGAAAACGCCATGTAATTACTTTACTTTATTGCTAACCGTTAGCCATAGTAGTAGAAGTAATAGTTGGCGAGACAACTTCATGAAGACACGATGATGGAGATCATGGTGTCATGCCGGTGACGAAGGTGATCATGCCGCGCCTCGAAGATGGATATCAAAGGCGCAAGATGATATTGGCCATATCATGTCACTTTATGATTTGCATGTGATGTTTGTCATGTTTACATCTTATTTGCTTAGAACGACGGTAGCATAAATAAGATGATCCCTCACTAAATTTCAAGAGATGTGTTCCCCCTAACTGTGCACCGTTGCGAAGGTTCGTTGTTTCGAAGCACCACGTGATGATCGGGTGTGATAGATTCTAACATTCGCATACAACGGGTGTTGACGAGCCTAGCATGTACAGACATGGCCTCGGAACACAAGCAAAACACTTAGGTTGACTTGACGAGCCTAGCATGTACAAACATGGCCTCGGAACACAAGAGACCGAAAGGTCGAACATGAGTCGTATAGTAGATACGATCAACATGGAGATGTTCACCGATGATGACTAGTCCGTCTCACGTGATGATCGGACACGGCCTAGTCGATTCGGATCATGTATCACTTAGATGACTAGAGGGATGTCCATCTAAGTGGGAGTTCATTAAATAGTCAGATGAACTTAATTATCATGAACATAGTCAAAAGGTCTTTGCAAATAATGTCGTAGCTTACGCTTTAGTTCTACTAAGATATGTTCCTAGAGAAAATTTAGTTGAAAGTTGACAGTAGCAATTATGCGGACTGGGTCCGCAAACTGAGGATTGTCCTCATTGCTGCACAGAAGGCTTATGTCCTTAATGCACCGCTCGGTGTGCTGAACCTCGAGCGTCGTTTGTGGATGTTGCGAACATCTGACATACACGTTTTGATGACTACGTGATAGTTCAGTGCGTAATAAAATTGTGGCACCAAAGACGGTTTTGAAACGTCGCAGAACATATGAGATGTTCCAAAGACTGAAATTGGGATTTCAGACTAGTGCCCACGTCAAGAGGTATGAGACCTCTGACAAGTTTCTTAAGCCTGCAAACTAAGGGAGAAAAGCTCAATCGTTGAGCATGTGCTCAGATTGTCTGAGTACTACAATCACTTGAATCGAGTGGGAGTTAATCTTCCAGATGAGATAGTGATGGTTCTCCATAGTCACTACCACCAAGCTATTAGAGCTTCGTGATGAACTATAACATATCAGGGATAGACATGATGATCCTTGAGCAACTCGCGATGTTTGACACCGCGAAAGTAGAAATCAAGTAGGAGCATCAATTTTTGATGGTTAGTAAAGCCACTAGTTTCTAGAAGGGCAAGGGCAAGAAGGGATACTTCATGAAACGGCAAATCAGTTGCTGCTCTAGTGAAGAAACCCAAGGTTGAACCAAAACCCGAGACTAAGTGCTTCTGAAATGAGGGGAACGGTCACTAAAGTAGAACTACCCTAGATACTTCGTAGATGAGAAGGCTGGCAAGGTCGACAGAAGTATATTGGATATACATTATATTAATGTGTACTTTACTAGTACTCCTAGTACACCAGGGTATTAGATACCGGTTCGGTTGCAAAGTATTAGTAACTCGAAATAAAAGCTGCGGAATAAACGGAGACTAGCTAAAGGTGAGATGACGATATGTGTTGGAAGTGTTTCCAAGGTTGATGTGATCAAGCATCGCATGCTCCCTCTACCATCGAGATTGGGGTTAAACCTGAATAATTGTTATTTTGTGTTTGCGTTGAGCATAGACATGATTGGATTATGTTTATCGCAATACGGTTATTCATTAAAGGAGAATAATGGTTACTCTGTCTATTTGAATAATACCTTCAATGGTCTTGCACCTAAAATGAATTGTTTATTGAATCTCGATCGTAGTGATACACATGTTCATGCCAAAAGATATAAGATAGTAATGATAGTACCACATACTTGTGGCACTGCCACTTGAGTCATATTGGTATAAAACGCATGAAGAAGCTCCATGTTGATGGATCTTTGGACTCACTCGTTTTTGAAAAGATTGAGACATGCGAACCATGTCTATTAGTATATATGCAAGAAGAAACTCCATACAGATGGATCATTTGGACTCACTTGATTTTGAATCACTTGAGACATGCAAATCATACCACATGGGCAAGATGACTGAAAGGCCTCGTTTTCAGTAAGATGGAACAAGAGAGCAACTTGTTAGAAGTAATACATTTGATGTGTGCAGTCCAATGAGTGCTGAGGCACGCAATGGATATCGTTATGTTCTTACTTCACAGATGATTTGAGTAGATGCTGAGAATATTTACTTGATGAAACACAAGTCTGAATCATTGAAAGGTTCAAGTAATTTCAGAGTGAAGTTGAAGATCGTCGCGACAAGAGGATAAAATGTCTATGATATGATCATAGAGATGAATATCTGAGTTACGAGTTTGGCACACAATTAAGACATTGTGGAAATTGTTTCACAACTAATACCGCCTGGAACACCATCGTGTGATGGTGTGTCCGAACATCATAACTGCACCCTATTGGATATGGTGCATACCATGATGTCTCTTATCGAATTACACTATCATTTATGGGTTAGGCATTAGAGACAACCACATTCACTTTAAATAGGGCACCACACAATTCCGTTGGGACGACACCGTATGAACTATGGTTTAGAGAAACCTAAGCTGTCGTTTCTTAAAAGTTTGGGGCTGCGACGCTTATGTGGAAAAGTTTCAGGCTGATAAGCTCGAACCCAAAGCGGATAAATGCATCTTCATAGAATACCCAAAACAGTTGGGTATACCTCCTATTTCAGATCTGGAAGCAAAAGTGATTGTTTCTAGAAACAGGTCCTTTCTCGAGGAAAAGTTTCTCTCGAAAGAATTGAGTGGGAGGATGGTGGAGACTTGATGAGGTTATTGAACCATGATTTCAACTAGTGTGTAGCAGGGCACAGGAAGTTGTTCCTGTGGCACCTACACCAATTGAAGTGGAAGCTTATGATAGTGATCATGAAACTTCGGATCAAGTCACTACCAAACCTCGTAGGTCGATAAGGATGCGTACTACTTGAGAGTGGTACATAATCCTGTCCTGGAAGTCATGTTGCTAGACAACAATGAACCTACGAGCTATGGAGAAGCAATGGTGGGCCCGGATTCCGACGAATGGCTCGAGACCATAAAATCCGAGAGAGGATCCATGTATAAAAACAAAGTATAGACTTTGGAAGAACTACTTGATGGTCGTAAGGCTGTTGGGTGCAGATGGATTTTAAAAGGAAGATAGACAATGATGGTAAGTGTCACCATTAAGAAAGCTCGACTTGTCGTTAAGATGTTTTCCGACAAGTTCAAGGAGTTGACTGCGATGAGACTTTCTCGCTCGTAGCGATGCTAAGAGTCTGTTGGAATTATATTAGCATTTACTGCATTATTTATGAAATCTTGCAGATAGGATGTCAAAACATTGTTTCCTCGACGATTTTCTTGAGGAAAGGTTGTATGTTATACAACCAGAAGGTTTTGTCAATCCTGAAAGATGCTAACAAGTATGCAAAGCTCCAGCAATCCTTCTAAGGATTGGAGTAAGCATCTCGGAGTTGGAATGTACGCTTTGATGAGATGATCAAAGATTTTGGGTTTTTACAAAGTTTATGAGAAACTTGTATTTCCAAAGAAGTGAGTGGGAGCACTATAGAATTTCTGATGAGTATATGTTGTTGACATATTGTTGATCGGAAATGATGTAGAATTTCTGGAAAGCATCCAGGGTTATTTGAAAAGTGTTTTTAAATGGAAAACCTGGATTAAGCTACTTGAACATTGAGCATCAAGATCTATAAGGATAGATCAAAACGCTTGATAGTACTTTCAAATGAATGCATACTGTGATAGGATTTTGAAGGAGTTCAAAATAGATCAGCAAAGAAGGAGTTCTTGGCTGTGTTACAAGGTGTGAGTATTGAGTGAGACTCAAGACCTGACCACGGCAGAAGAGAGAGCAAGGACGAAGGTCGTCCCCTATGCTTTAGACGTAGGCTCTACAGTATGCTATCCTGTGTACCGGACCTGAAGTGTGCCTTGCCATGAATTAGTCAAGGGGTACAAGAGTGATCCAGGAATGGATCACATGACAGCGGTCGAACTTATCCTTAGTATCTAGTGGACTAAGGAATTTTCTCGATTATGGAGGTGGTAAAAGAGCTCGTCGTAAAGGGTTACATCGATGCAAACTATGACACTAATCCGGATGACTCTGAGTAGTAAACCGGATTTGTATAGTAGAGCAGTTATTTGGAATAGCTCCAAGTAGCGCGTGGTAGCTACATCTACAAGATGACATTGAGATTTGTAAAGCACACACGGATCTGAATGTTGCAGACCCGTTGACGAAAACCTCTCTCGTAAGCATAACATGATCAAACCCTAGAACTCATTGAGTGTTAATCACATGGTGATGTGGACTAGATTATTGACTCTAGTAAACTCTTGGGTATTAGTCACATGGCGATGTGAACTTTGAGTGTTAATCACATGGTGATGTGAACTAGATTATTGACTCTAGTGCAAGTGGGAGACTGTTGGAAATATGCCCTAGAGGCAATAATAAAATGGTTATTATTGCATTTCCTTGTCAATGATAATTGTCTGTTGTTCATGCTACAATTGTATTAACTGGAAACCGTAATACATGTGTGAATACATAGACCACAACATGTCCCTAGTGAGCCTCTAGTTGACTAGCTCGTTGATCAACAGATAGTCATGGTTTCCTGACTATGGACATTGGATGTCATTGATAACGGGATCACATCATTAGGAGAATGATGTGATGGACAAGACCCAATCCTAAGCATAGCACAAGATCGTGTAGTTCATTTGCTAGAGCTTTTCTAATGTCAAGTATCATTTCCTTAGACCATGAGATTGTGCAACTCCCGGATACCGTAGGAATGCTTTGGGTGTACCAAACGTCACAACGTAACTGGGTGGCTATAAAGGTGCACTACAGGCATCTCTGAAAGTGTTTGTTGGGTTGGCACGAATCGAGACTGGGATTTGTCACTCCGTATGATGGAGAGGTATCTCTGGGCCCACTCGGTAATGCATCATCATAATGAGCTCAATGTGACTAAGGAGTTAGCCACGGGATCATGCGTTACGGTACGAGTAAAGTGACTTGCCGGTAACGAGATTGAACAAGGTATTGGGATACCGACGATCGAATCTCGGGCAAGTAACGTACTGATTGACAAAGGGAATTGTATACGGGATTGATTGAATCCTCGACATCGTGGTTCATCCGATGAGATCATCGTGGAACATGTGGGAGCCAACATGGGTATCCAGATCCCGCTGTTGGTTATTGACCGGAGAGTCGTCTCGGTCATGTCTGCATGTCTCCCGAACCCGTAGGGTCTACACACTTAAGGTTTGGTGACGCTAGAATTGTAGAGATATTAGTATGCGGTTAACCGAAAGTTGTTCGGAGTCCCGGATGAGATCCCGGACGTCACGAGGAGTTCCGGAATGGTCCGGAGGTAAAGATTTATATATGGGAAGTCCTATTTTGGCCACCGGAAAATGTTCGGGATTTTTCGGTATTGTACCGGGAAGGTTCTAGAAGGTTCCGAAGTGGGGCCCACCTGCATGGGGGGACCCACATGAACGTGGGTAGTGGGGGCAAGGCCCCACACCCCTGGTCAAGGCGCACCAAGATCCCACCTTAGAAAGAATAAGATCATATCCCGAAGGGATAAGATCAAGATCCCTAAAAAAGGGGGATAACAATCGGTGGGGAAGGGAAATGATGGGATTTCTTTCCCCCACCTTTGCCAACGACCCAATGGACTTGGAGGGCAAGAAACCAGCCCCCTCCACCCCTATATATAGTGGGGAGGCGCATGGGAGCAGCACCCCAAGCCCCTGGCGCCTCGCTCTCCCTCCCGTGACACCTCTCCCTCTCGCTGAGCTTGGCGAAGCCCTGCCGAGATCCCCGCTGTTTCCACCACCACGCCGTCGTGCTGCTGGATCTCCATCAACCTCTCCCTCCCCTTGCTGGATCAAAAAGGAGGAGACGTCTTCCCAACCGTACATGTGTTGAACGCGGAGGTGCCGTCCGTTCGGCGCTCGGTCATCGGTGATTTGGATCACGACGAGTACGACTCCATCAACCCCGTTCACTTGAACGCTTCCGCTCGCGATCTACAAGGGTATGTAGATGCACTCTTTTCCCTCTCGTTGCTAGAAGACTCCATAGATTGTTCTTGGTGATGTGTAGAAAAATTTGAATTATTGCTACGTTCCCCAACACCACCCTTCGGCGAACATCGCCGCGCACAACCCTGATGGTCGCGGTGCTGGCCGTGGCAATCAGGGTGGCAACCAGGGTGGACAAGGCGGATGTCGGTGTCAAAACCGGCGGATCTCGGGTAGGGGGTCCCGAACTGTGCGTCTAGGATCGATGGTAACGAGAGACGGGGGACACGATGTTTACCCAGGTTCGGGCCCTCTCTATGGAGGTAATACCCTACTTCCTGCTTGATTGATCTTGATTAATATGAGTGTTACAAGAGTTGATCTACCACGAGATCGTAATGGCTAAACCCTAGAAGTCTAGCCTGTATGACTACGGTAATGTGTCTCTCCCCATCCGGACTACTCTCTCCGGTTTATATAGACACCGGAGAGATCTAGGGTTACATGGAGTCAGTTACATAAGAAGGAATATATATAGTCGGTTTGCCAAGCTTGCCTTCCACGCCAAGTAGAGTCCAGTCCGGACACGGGTACAATCTTTGGCCTTCATGTCTTCACAGCCCATCAGTCCGACCCAATAGATAATAGGCCAGACGCCCGAGGACCCCTTAGTCCAGGACTCCCTCAGTAGCCCCTGAACCTGGCTTCAATGACTAGGAGTCCGGCGCGCAGATTTGTCTTCGGCATTGCAAGGCGGGTTCCCCCTGCCGAACTCCAAAATAGTCTTCGGACGAAATGATTATCCGGACCTGTGTATACAGTTGCAGAGAATACAATATTCCACGAGTCCAATCCGCTGAAAACTGTTGTGACATTGTGTTACGCCTGCCCGGCTATTATTTCCAACCGTTGGCTAGCCCGTCGCTCCACGTCTCGGGACGCGGTTTTACTGGCACGTCTTGTCAAAGCAGAGATCGTGTCCCCTTATTCACGGGATTTTCATTAATGCAGGCGTGGGTAACCCAACCGTCCCAGGGCACAACTCTTTGGGGATAGGTAAGTTTCGAGACCCAGGAGGAGACGCCCAGTATTCGGGGTCTTTATATAGGGACCCAGCCTCGTCTTTTTCTTTTGCGCTTGCTTCTTCCTCAACCCCAGCCACCTCGAGTTCTAACCCTCGGGTTCCAACCTCCACCAGCCCCAATCATGTCCGGATCCGGCCGTTCAGGCCGGTGGGTGGCTTCTTCTGTCATGGAGGAGGATATTGCGAAGCTCCGCGCGGCGAGGTATCTGACCCCAGAAATCCTTCATCGGCTTCCCGCAAAGGGGCAGGTTATTTCTACCCCCAAATCCGGCGAGAGGGTAGTATTTGTGTCCCACTTCCTCCACGGGTTAGGGTTCGCGCTTAACCCCTCCGTCCGGGGGCTCATGTTCTAATATGGGCTAGATTTTCATGATCTGGCCCCGGACTCTATTCTCCTCATCTCGACATTTATCGTCACGTGTGAGGCCTTCCTCCGGACTCCTCCGCACTTTGGTTTGTGGCTCAAGACCTTTGACGTGAGGCCGCAGGTGACAGAGGAGTAGCAGGCAGAGTGTGGCAGCGTCATAATAAGCAAGCTTGCCAGTGCGGTTTGGTTTGAAGGATCTTTCGCCAAGTCTTCTGAGCTATGGCAATAGGGGTGGTTTTATATCAACGAGCCGCGTAGCTCCAGGTGGGCGGCTATGCCTGCGTTCTGACCCGGCCCTCCAATTCAGCTTGCTTCATGGCTCAATAAGGGATTGGACTGGGGATCCGTTGATGAAGTGCAGGCTCTGCAAAGTCGCATCCGAAGCCTTACCGAGAAGGGCATTGATCTTGTGAACGTCGTTCAAGTAATGCTAGTCCGCCGGACCTTGCCATGTCAGCGGTGACCTCTCCGTATGTGGGAGTTCAATCTAGAAGGGCGGCTGACTCTTTAGCACTTCTTCGGCACTACACACAAAGAAATGTGGAAATTATATTTCGGGGAATGAGAGCAATGGCCGGACACCACCGAAGATGTTGGTCTCGACTGCAATCACCCGGACACTTCGATAAGTATTCAATCTCCGAACTCCTCCTATTCAAGCATCTCTTGACAAGATACTGAACAATCCGTCCCTATACAGGACTGGATAAAGAACGCGATTTTAATCTGGTGTCCGGCGCCCCTTCCCGAAGACTCTGCGACTGCCCTGCTGGCGAGAATGCTAACTCCGACACCGTACCAGGTGTCTGCAGAGGGGGGCGAGAACAGGGAGACCAGAGGTGATCCCTGCCCTGAGGATAAATTAGACGCTGTGTTCGGGGGAACCGAAACCTTTTTGCCCGAGGGCAAAGGTGCAGAGGAAGCCCTCCATGGCAAGAAGAGGGCCGCTTCCGAAGATCGGGAGGGGAACCCTTCCAAGAGAGGAAAAATGCCATCGTCGGGCGGCTTGGGTCGGGCAAGCGATGTTGCCGTAGAGCTTCATGATGAGGACAAACCTCTGGCCAAACCATAAGTGAAGCTGGGGCACTTTAAACATACCTCATTCTTTTCCTATTAGTGAAGTAATCACCCGACATATGTACATCCACGTAGGTTAACGCCTGGTGTTTCTCAATCCTCCTCCTCCTCGGGAGACCTTCTTCCGGAGATGATGGAGAGTGACACGCCTTCTCCGGCCTCCTCGCCCGACAGGGCGGATGATTCTGAGGTCTCGTCCCGGAGGGCTCCTCCCGATCGACAAGTAGTGCAGGAAACGAAGAAGGCGTTACCCGAAGGTGGTGCCTCTGTCACTCAGGGTTCGGGAGTCAAGAATGATGGCCCCGAACTGTCCGGTTTACAGCCGGAGACAATTCTGGAGGCGAGTGAGCGGATTCCTTCAAAGGAATGCCGTACTCCGGCGGCGGTTTCCAAAGACCCAGGAGCGCCGGAAATGCTGACGGACATGCTGCGACAAGTGTCCATTTCAGAAGAGCACCGTGCCTTGATGGTTACGGTGGTCGAAAAGGTTCTATCCGCGAAGAGTGGATTGAACGAGGCCTTCACGAGCCTTCTAAGAGGTTTTGATGTTTGTGATGTAATTTTGCCAATTGGATAATATTGACAGAATGCACCTGTTGTATATGCAGTAGCCCCTGGGACTCGGATCGTCTTCCGAAGGAAGCGATCGGAGGATCAAAAAGATATGCTCGGGCGCTAACCTTGATTTAACTTGGAATACAGGCTGCCTCCCCGCCTACGGCTACCAGAAATACGGAAGTGGACGAACTGCAGGGAAAGCTGAATTTTGCGGAGGATGACATTGCATTGATCAACAGGCGTCTTGACGACTCACAAGGTATATATTTCGAGCATTCCTTACACCAATGTGCTTGTAATTTAGGCCTGATGCCGAAAAGAGTTTTATATGAAATGTGCATGAGTGCAGATGGTGTCGCCGCCGTCGAAGCTCTTCGGGCGGAGCTAGCCCGGGCCAAGGAGCAGGCCTGGTGTAGTAATGCGGCTGCCGAGAAGGCATCGGCTGATCTAAGAGCCAAACAAGCAGCTCGGTGCCAAAATGAGGAGAAAATATCCGTACTGGCGCTTGAATTAAAGAATACTGCCAACCGTTGTGAATACCTTGAGAAGGAGAATAAAGCCAAAACGGCTGAACTTGATAACGCCGTATGAGAGGCGGGTGAAGCTCAGTCTGAATCTAGGGCAGCTCGTGAAGAGATTCGGTAGGCTAAGGAGATAGCGGCCAGTAGGCCCTTTTTGCTTCAGACTAAGTTTGGCGATCTGGACTATGCTCAGCTGAACCAGGTCTGGAGTTCTCCGGCTGAATTTTTGGACTTGCCAAAGAGTTCTTCCGACGTGGCGCAATTTTACCAAGCACAAGAGGGGTATGCAACGGAGAAGTTTTTCTGGCACAATTTGGCGCATCAAAGCGCCCTCTGTTGCTGAATGAACAGATGTCCCAGTGGGCCGAGCTTCATAGGATATCCGGCGATGCCATGAAGAACGTCATAATCTGGTTGTGGCCAAATGAGCCTGTTCCAAAGAGCTACTTTGGCCTGGTGCGGCGTCTTGTTGATGCGGTGCCGCGTATCGACGCTGTGAAGTGGTCGGCGTGCATTGAAGGTGCACGGATGGCCTTTGCCCGAGTCGAGACGTTCTGGGGGAAGATGAAGGCCATCGATGTTGCGGCGAAGAGTCCGCCCAAGGGCAAGGACCATAATGAGCCGGAGCATTATTTTGAAGACGTCCTGGAAGCCGCCTGCCTGATACAGGGTCAATGCTCGAAGAACATAATGTTCGAGTGAGGTGTATTAGAATTGTAAAAGACAATTTTATAACTGATCTATTTTTATATTTTGCTCAAAAGCTTGAATTCCTCCTGTGCGGCCGTTTTAGTATAATCTGAAAGTTTTCCAGTCGTCGGCTTCAGCCCCCTCGTAGGAAGTACGGGGGTGTTCGGAAAAGCATTGAATCACTCTTTATCCAACGTCTTGGTCCATGAAGGAGGTGATAATGCGGCGAACCAGGCAATCAGACTATAAGGCGTTAACACTTTCACTTAGCCATAGGAGTTTTATGGTGGGACTACGACATAGCCCCTAGTATGTATGCGGCATATGGTGCCTTACATATTTGATCTGAAAAAGATCCCTCGTGTGACAGGGAGAATCGCTAAGGATTCCAAGAAGTCGTCAATTTGTTGACCAGCTCTCGCCGCATCATGACCGTCAGTTTTTGGCTTTCTCTACTGAGGTGCTCATCCGATTTAGACCAGGGCACAATCGCAATAGTTCTCCCTTTACTACCCTAGCCGATAGAGTGGAACGTATGGTAGCAAGCATAGGAGCCGGGCAACCCAACTATTGACCCAAGACAATGATTCGGAGCTGATGCATATAAGGCCAAACTTGCGACGCCGAAGTACGCTATAGAGCTGTTCGGACTTTTACTGGCGACTCATTCGTTCCCATACCGAGCCCCTGGCAGGGTATGCCGAGGTGCATCTGTAAAGCAGCTGTTAAGGCCGTACTCATTGTTGAAAGAGTATGAAAGATTAGTTCGGATGGGGTTTACTGGGAGCGGAGCAATATGCCAATGATAAATTTATGTATCTATTTAAAAAAAGGAAAACCACAAACCCGGCTATTTGACATGTTCGGGGTCGGGAACTGAGGAAAAAAAGGCATAGTACAAGCTTGAAATAAAGAGTGCGGTCTATAAAAAGTTATTTTGGACCTCCTGTCGCACGTCTGCGCCGCCCGTCCTCGGGGAGGGGAACGGAAGTAGCCCCTTAGGTGAGTGTACGGATCTGAACTCCGATGGAGTCCGTTGTAGATGTTGTCCTGTTCGTCACCTGTTTTTAAGAGATGATAAAAAATAAGGAAAACAGATAAAAAACGTTACAGGAATGCTTGCAGGGTTGTCCGTATTGTGCTTCCGCCGATGCCCATAGTATCTTGAATGCGTAGTGATGTACGCGTGGTGTAAATCTTGCCAGTATAGTAGGTGGGTGGTGGAAGCCGAACTGCTATTTCCGTTCCGGGAGTGGTTGAACTTCAGAGGGAAACTGTTTCTGGACCCCAGTGTTCGGCTGGCAAGCCGCTCCGTCGTCTTTATTTCCTGGTGGCCTCCTCCCCTTGTGCTCGGCGTTAAGCTTGCCTGCCTGCTTGAAGACCCAACAGTTTCTGTTGGTATGATTAGCTGGCTTATCAGCGTGACCGTGAATCTGACAAGGTCGGTCCAATATCCTGTCAAGGGTGGATGGTCCATCCTAGTTTGCCTTTAGTGGCTTCTTCCGTTGACCGGGTTTCGGATTGTGAAATCCGGCGTTGACCGCTGTGTCGCGTAATCTTTCATTATTATTGCGACTGTTGTGTTCGGTTCGTCGTGGCTTGCCGTTGCCGTCTCGG
Organism: Triticum aestivum; assembly: GCF_018294505.1. Classification (NCBI taxonomy): domain Eukaryota; kingdom Viridiplantae; phylum Streptophyta; class Magnoliopsida; order Poales; family Poaceae; genus Triticum; species Triticum aestivum. The sequence goes on from NC_057799.1 coordinate 82,533,204, forward strand.
ATTTCGAAAGTGCCCGGGTCACGGGCGTTGTTGCTTTTACGAGCGAGCCAGTTGTCTTCTCCCGCACAAAAGCGAGTCATTAGAGCGGTAAGGGCTGTCATGGATTTGGGTCCTTCCTGGCCGAGGTGACGCGCTAGCCATTCATCCTGGACGCTATGTTTGAAGGCCGCAAGGGATTCCGCGTCCGGACAGTCGACAATTTGGTTCTTTTTTACTAAGAACCTAGTCCAGAGCTCCCTGGCTGACTCGCCGGGCTCCTGGACACTATGACTCAGTCATCGGCATCTGGTGGCCGGACATATGTTCCTTGGAAGTTCTCTCGAAAGGCGTCTTCCAAATCTTCCCAGTTGCCAATAGAATTTTCTGGCAAACTGTTTAGCCAGTACCGAGCTGGCCCTTTGAGCTTGAGAGGTAGGTATTTAATGGCATGAAGGTCGACTCCGCGAGCCATGTGAATATGGAGGAGGTAATCCTCAATCCATACCGCAGGATCTGTTGTTCCATCGTATGATTCGATGTTAATGGGTTTAAACCCGTCTGAAAATTCATGCTCCATTACCTCGTTAGTGAAGCAGAGAGGGTGTGCGGCTCCTCTATGTTGGTCCACACTGTGAAGCACCTCCGGCGGACTCCGTTTACGGTTTTTAGACCGGGCATGGTCGGGTCTATTGTGTCCGAATAGGTAACCATCATCACCGATCGGGGCATGTCCCGGCGATCTGTATATCGATTTTGTGTGTCCTGTTCTACCCTCCAGGTCTTGTTGGATGTCGCGAGTGTTCCCCGATCTGTTTTGTTCTTGCTTTGACGGCCGGATGGGGTGGTATGGTGCTATGCTTGGGCTGCTGCTTTATCCGGACCAAACTGTGGTCGGCCTACCGCATTATTCGATGGTGGTGCGGGCTCCAACGCCTTGCCATCGTATTGAGAGAGCCACCTACACTTGGGGTGGGTTTTGTCTGGGCCGCTAAGGCCGTATTCTTCGGCGGCCAAGACCTCGGTCCATCTATCATTGAGCAAATCTTGGCTCGCTTGAAGCTGCAGCTGCTTCTTGCTTAGGCTCCTTGCAGTGGCTATTAGTCGGCGTTTAAAGCGCTCCTGTTCGAGAGGTTCCTCAGGCATGATAAAGTCCTCGTTGCCGAGGCTCCCCTCTTCCTCGGAGAGTGGAAGGTAATTACTATCCTCTGAGTCTCCATATATGGCCTCTTCATCGGGGCTGTCTTGCCCGCTTTCCTGTTCCTCCTGTTTGGATCCTACCTCAACAGGGTCTTCATTGTCCGGAGTGTTATCTTCTCCGGTGCTAGCATTGTTTTCTCTTGAGCAACATGACTTACAGTGGCGCCGGGGGCGCCGGTGTTCGGACTGTGTACCAGGAGGTTTATCCTCAACTGGATCCTCCTTCTCATCATCGAGAGCGTCATTAGGTGTGTCTACCATACACACGTCATACCAGGAGGTGGCCGTCCCGCGTCTAGCGGATAGTGAGTTCTGGCCTTGCCCCTCATCGTCGTTCATTCCGTTGATGTCTTCGGAGCCGGGGTCAAGCTTGTTGGTTGGGTCTTCGACAGTGGCTATGAAGTGGGTGGCGGGTGGGAAGCGAAATTCTCCATCATCCGCCGCAAGTTCTAACCGGACATAGTTCAACGACGAGCCACCTGCCAGGGATAGGTTTTTTAGTGAGTTTAGTACGTCGCCCATGGGCGAGTGTTGGAAGACGTCTGCGGCGCTGAACTTGAAGATCGATAACCGATCGAGTTCGGTATCCGCGGGCTCGCAGGGTTCGAAACCTGTCACTGGAGACGAGTCCGGGGTTCCGTATGAAGTAGAATCCGTGTGCGGCTCCAACGCCGCGGAATCGGTAGCCTCCGTGATGGGGTTGAGCTTCCCATATTCGGACGACTCGATCTGCTCCGGATCTAAGGCCAGAGTCGTTACGGGAGCCATCTCCTGGATGCGGCCCGATGGCAGGTTTAAGCCATGCTTATCGGGGCGAAGGGGAGCGGTTGCCGTGGTCTCAAATCCGTCGAAGATCAAGTCTCCACGGATGTCCGCGACATAGTTCAAGCTTCCAAATCTAACCTGGTGGCCAGGGGCGTAGCTGTCGACCTGCCCCAGACGGCCAAGCGTGTTGGCCCGCATTACGAAGCCGCCGAACACAAAAATCTGTCCGGGGAGGAAGGTTCCTCCTTGGACAGCGTCATTATCGACGATTGAAGGCGCCATCGAACCTCTTGTCGACGGCACAGTGGAGCTGTCAATGAAAGCACCAATGTCGGTATCAAAACCGGCGGATCTCGGGTAGGGGGTCCCGAACTGTGCGTCTAGGATCGATGGTAACAGGAGACGGGGGACACGATGTTTACCCAGGTTCGGGCCCTCTCTATGGAGGTAATACCCTACTTCCTGCTTGATTGATCTTGATGAATATGAGTGTTACAAGAGTTGATCTACCACGAGATCGTAATGGCTAAACCCTAGATGTCTAGCATGTATGACTACGGTAATGTGTCTCTCCCCATCCGGACTACTCTCTCCGGTTTATATAGACACCGGAGAGATCTAGGGTTACATGGAGTCGGTTACATAAGCAGGAATCTACATAGTCGGTTTGCCAAGCTTGCCTTCCACGCCAAGTAGAGTCCAGTCCGGACACGGGTACAGTCTTCGGCCTTCATGTCTTCACAGCCCATCAGTCCGGCCCAATAGATAATAATTCGGATGCCCGAGGACCCCTTAGTCCAGGACTCCCTCAGCGGCAGCAACAGCGGCAATCGTGGCCGCGGCGGACGCGACCGTGGAAACGGACGCAGCAACCTCAAGTGCCAAGTCTGCGGCAAGTTTGGCCATGACGCGCTGCACTGCCGCAACCGCTTCAACCATGCGTTCCAGCCTGAAGATCAGCGCGAGCGCTCCGCCAACGCCGCCAACACGGGCTCCTACTCCGCCGACACAGATTGGTACGTCGACACAGGGGCGACCGATCACCTGACGAATGACCTTGATCGTCTCGCCATCCACGAGCGCGACAGCGGCAAGGACAAGGTGCACGTTGCGAACGGAGCACGTTTGGCTATCTCACATGTTGGTCATTCATCTATACCTGGCTCATCTAAACCACTTTACCTCCGCAATATTCTGCATGTTCCTGATGTTGACAAAAAATCTGCTCTCTGTTAATCGATTAGCCTCTGACAATGATGCCTTTGCTGAATTTCATCCTCGTGTTTTTTTATCTTAAGGACCGAGCAACGAGGACGGTTCTTCTTCGCGGTAGATGTCGCAGTGGTCTTTACCCGGTGCCAAGTCTTCAGTCTTCGTTCCTTTCATCAAATAATCGTCGAGCTTTTGCCGGTGTCAAGCTCTCCCCGGACCTTTGGCATCGCAGATTAGGTCATCCAGTAAAGAATGTCGTTGAATTAGTGCTTAGATCAAATAAATTCGCTTGTGCACCATCTCTCGAGTCTAGTGTGTGTGATTCTTGCCAACGAGCAAAGATACATCAGTTACCCTTTTATAATTCCAATCACGTTACTTATGCGCCTCTTGAACTTGTTCACGCGGATGTTTCGGGTCCGGCCATCACATCTGTTGGTGGTTTTAAGTACTATGTGAGTTTTCTGGATGATTTCAACCGTTTTACTTGGATTTACCTTTTAAAACGCAAATCTGATGTGGAACAAGCTTTCTACACTTTTCAGAAACATGTCGAACGCATGCTTGATACTAATATCAAAACTGTTCAATCCGACCGGGGCGGTGAGTATCACCGTCTCAATCGCTACTTTTCTCGAGAAGGCATCACAAACCGCGTCACTTGCCCACATACGTCACAACAAAACGGCATCGCCGAACGAAAATATCGTCATATAGTTGAAACAGGCATCGCCCTTCTTGCTCATTCATCACTTCCTTTTCGTTTTTGGGTGAGGCCTTCCTCACTGCGTGCTATCTCATTAATCGTATGCCAACACGTGTGCTAAAAAATTCCACACCTATTTCTTGTCTTCTAAATGAGAAACCAGACTACACCTTTCTTCGTGCATTCGGATGTGCTTACTGGCCGAATCTTCGGCCATACAACAACAGGAAACTCGAGTTTCGCTCACGTCAATGTGTTTTCCTCGAGTACAGTTCCATGCATAAAGGGTATAAGTGTCTCGATCGGACTAGTGGTCGCATCTACATCTCACGGGATGTTGTTTTTGATGAACATGTGTTTCCATTTGCAACTTCTCCACCACCATCACAACCAACCGAGCCTGTCGGGGATATACCCCGCGGTGTAACCCGCTGGATGTATGACCCGGCTGGTATGCGGCGACTCAAGAGTGACCTGCCCGAAATGTCGCGAGTCGAGAGTGACCCGTCCGATCTTAGCGACTCATTATTAACCTGGTGGGCGGGTCAGACGGATGACAAGGCCCAAGGCCCGGAAGGCCGGCTCATGTTATGGTGGGCCGGTTTAAGAGGAAAGCATAAGGAATATTCTCTTACAAAGGAAGCAAGACTAGGACTCCACTTGTAATAGAGTAATCCTAATCCTATTAGGACTAGTCATGTAACCCGCCCCCTCAACTTATATAAGGAGGGGCAGGGCTCCTCAAAGAGGGACAGGCAAGAAGAAACAATCTCTAGGGCTAGACACAAGGAGCCGGCTTATCGGCGACTCCCTCATGAGTATAATAAGACCTAGCCACAAACAACATGTAGGGCTATTACCGGATGATATTTCCCGGGGCCCGAAGCTGTCTAAATCCTTGTCTTGTGTGTTGCGTGTCTCGATTCCGATCAACCCCTCTCAAGCTATCACATAGATGCGTTGGCCTCACGACTAAGTCCACGCACTAGGACATCTGCCGTGACAAATCCACGACAGTTGGCGCCCACTGTGGGGCTCGCACACGGTGGTGTTGAGTTCTTGGAGGGAGCTCTTTAGGGATCAAGAAGCGAGCGATTTACCAGATGAAGAAGAATCAGGGAATAATCGTGCAGGGTGACCCGGCACGGGCAAACTTGGACAGAGTCGGCGGGTTCATTGTTTGATGATCAGATCCGTCTAACCTGCTAGCCGCGAGTTACACAATCAAATAAAGAGAAATTAAGAGGATCTAGGGTTTGGCGTTCTTCTGTCTATCCCTGATGCGGCGTGATCCGTCGAAACCGAATAGAAGATTAATTTTTTGCTGCTACAGTTGCTGGTCGCCGAGGCCAACAGGAGTTGTATTACAGACGCCATACACCGCGTCAGATCAATCTGTATCAACACGCGCATGTGTGGGCACGAGTCAAGCCCTGCGGTGGTTTCATAAAGTGATCTGCTAAGACCGATGCTACTATGGTTCGGAGTAGTACTACTTTCTAATAAACAATTGTGCTATTATTCTGACGGAGGCAAGGTTACTACACTACTACTCTGTGGTTACTGTTCGTATAAATTGGTCCACCAAGTATTTGAATGCTGTCCACGAAAAAGCTTAGATTTGGAGGAGTAATCTGTCCAGCAAGCAACTTGTACCAGTATGTGGAGCTGTTAGTAGTATTGGTTCAGTTTTTTCAGTTACCAACTGAAAGAAGACCACGACCCGGTCTGGTCAACCGGCCACGACTCGGAAACGGATACGGCCGTGGCTTCGTTTCGAGCCATCTCTGCCACCCACCGATTTTGCTTCCGCCAGAGCTCCTGAGTCGCCGGTGCCTCCGAGCCGCCCCGGTGTCTCGCCGTCTCCCCTGTGGCCAATGGCGGAGCCAGGAAAATTGTATCAACAGGGCCGAATGATGTTAAAACTGCTTGGGCAGGGCCAAGCCAATGGAAAACATGCATTTGACAGGAATTAATCACTAATTTTAGCACTATTCATCAGCAAATTAGCACTACATCTCTCCTGTTAGGGGGGGCCAGGGCCAGGGCCCCTGCCGGTCCCCCCGGTCTCCGCCACTGCCTGTGGCCGGGCTCGAGCAGCCACCTCCGTTGCTGCGCCCCGGTCCCCGCGGCCGTGCGATAAAGCCGCCGGCGTCCGTCGTTGCTGCCAAGGCCACGACTGTCCTGCCTCTGCCGGAGATGAGCCGCCTCCATTGCTGCTCTGGAGCCGCCCACATGGCCTCGCGGTCGTCCGCCTCTGCCGTCGCCTTGGCCTTCACTTCCGCACAGCGCTGTGAGCCGCCCAGTCGCCCTCCGGACCGTCCTGCGTCAGGCTGCCGCTGGAGAGTCGCCGTCGAGCCTCATTGCTCCTGAGTCGCCTTCATGCCTCGTCTGCTCCGGCCCTGGTCGCCTCCCGCGCCATCGAGTCGGTCGCCAAGCTCTACTGTCTGCCACCGCGAGGCCACGACCAAGTTCTACTCCGGGCTGCCACCGCGCGAACTCGTGTCCGCGGTGATGAGCCGTCTGGCGCATCCAAGGTGTTTGCCTCAACCCGCCGGTTCGCCGGCGCCTCTCCACTGCCGCGGGAATCGCACGTACTCCAGCATACAACACGCACGGGGAAGCAAGGCCTCGCATCGTGGTCGTCGTTCGCAGCGCCGCCTCGGAGCCAGCGGCAGTCGTTGCAAGAGCCTCCGAGTCTCCGTCGCTGCTGGCCATCTTCAAACTGGCCCCGTCTTTGATTCTGCAAGTCAAGCTTCTGCTGTATGTGGCTAAGTCCCCGAGCCGACGCTTCGCTCTGCTCCACCGATGTGACTCGCCTTCGTCCCGGTTCGCGAGCAGTTGCCGCCCGTGAGCCTCCGTCTGCTTAAATCGCTGCTACGAGCCTCCGCGGATGAATCCTCCCACGCCTACAAGCCGCCCCGCTATTCAAACCGCCGCGGTCTACGCCGGCTCCGCGCTCCGATCCGGCACCCCGTTTGGGCCGCCCCGCCGGCTCGCTACGCCAGACTCCGCCTTACCCGAGCCGCCTCGCTGCCGGAGACCCGCTTCACGGCCTTGTTTCGCTGCTCACCTCCGTCGGTTTGCCTGCTCTTAACAACACAGACAAAACTGAGTCCAACAGCAACCTATGGAAGAAAGGGAAGTCCCCGCTCATAACTGCTGATAATACTGTTTGAATGAAAACTGAAGCCAAAATCAGCTACCTCGAGTGCTAGTTGAAAGTAATACTGCTGCCACTTGCACGGTTTAAAGAAAGAAAGTCACGTGGGTGTTGTCCTACATCACATCAGCGGACCTCATTGTGCATTCAGCATTATCTGGCACCGGCATCTGTGTTCATCTGACAAAAACAAAATTAGGTGTTATTCCTCCTATGTATTTTATCAGCACATACTTTGTTTGAGAACAATTACTCTGGTCTGTGGTATTTTTTCGCAGGACCATTATTCATTACAAAGGTGTCGCAAAGGGGCATGCGCCGATATTTTTGTACTAGCGCGTTCGTGCCGTGCTGCTGGACGGATACATGCGCAAGTCGATGCCCCTACTACATTAACACACGCGAATAACTCCCGTCCGCGCCGGCTTACACGCTGCTGCCGACTCTCCCGTCCGCACCGGCTTACAACGCCGCGGCCGGTTCATCTGTCTGTTCCCGCGGCCGACTCAACCGTGGTTGATTTCAGCTTCACTGTGGTGATCATCAATTCTGCTGTGGATAATCACTGGCCTAACATATCAGGAGAAATCCATCCAGTATATTTTATATTACATATTATTTTCTTCAAAAGAGCAATTACTTTGGTTTGCAAGTTGTCCCATGCAGGATTCAAACCGGTCTATATCACGGTTAATTATGGAGAATCTCAAGCCAACTCCTCAAGTCGCCTTGAGACTCGGGGGCTATGATGACATGGCTCAGTAAATGTTGCCAGTTTAAAGGCCGTCAGAAAATTTCGGGCCCAAAATGAAGAAAAAATCCGGTTTAAAATCTGGTTCAAGAGAAATCTGTCTCTCACAAAGCATTGAAGCTCAACATCCGGTTTAAAATCCGGCCCACAAAGCTCTGAAGCTTTTAATACTCGGCTCAACGCCCGGTTCAAGAAGAATTCATTACTCACAAGTTCGAGTTCTCATAAAAATTAAAGGGACCAAAGAGAGTCTGTTGCAAAGCACAGCTGAAACATAGGTACCCCGTTTCAATGATCATTTGGGGGCTTCCTGTTCAAACATAGGTCGTATTCGAACCAAAGAGAACATAGCTGTCGATACCCTCTTGATCGGCACAATGCCAAACCCACTAGGGGGCTTCTTGATCGTATTTGAATCATAGCTTAACCCCTTTTGGGTCCGACTTTGATCGTATTCGAATCAGAGTCGTTAAAAAAATCTCAAGGTCATTTGGGGGCTTCCTGTTCAAACATAGGTCGTATTCGAACCAAAGAGAACATAGCTGTCGGTACCCTCTTGATCGGCGCAACGCCAAACCACTAGGTGGCTTCCTAATCGTATTCGAATCTTAGCATAAACCCTTTTGGTCCGGCTTACCGATCATATTCGAACCAGAAGCCTCGCCTTTTCTCTCCGTTTGGTTTAAGTTTTTTGAAAACAGTCTTTTGGGTTTATCTTGAGACTTTTTGTTCATATCTGAAGCATATATGTGTGGTTTCTATTTAACCCGGCTTGACTTTGGATGATAAGTCGCCAACATATGACAATCATAAACATTTGGAAGTTTTGGCTTCTAAAGATTGGGTTATCACCCTTACTGCACAGGTATCTTAAACCGGCAGTACGATTCAATATCACAGGAACCGGTTTTTCCAAACCGGATTATATTATTCCAATGTTTAATAGCCAACATGGCTGGATTTTTATTATGGTTATCAATAGCCAATATTATGATGGAGGTCTTCAATGTCGCTTCAGCGCAATGGTTATTATTCTATTAATGGACATGATTTATTTTTACAATGGAGGGAATAGTCCCGAGTCGCTGTAGGCTTACGACCCGACACTTGGGGGCTACATTATTCAAATTGAGATTACGTCAAATTTGCAAGTCCCATGTCACTGCCAGGATACACCATGGCATTTGGGGGCTAATGCGAAGTCATTTTTTGGCTCAACTTATTGAAGACCCGACTCATCACATTGTAATGAGCCGGCCCTTGGGGGCTACCAATTGCTCCTGTTAAAAATTCAAGGTACACAAGCCTTATTCCATTATATTGAAGGGTCCAGTGCTCAGTTAGGAAAGCACACAAAGCTCTTAACCTTGTGGACGAGGGTTCAAGCCCCATGATGGGGGTTACATCATATGATGTTCTTTTCAAAGAAGTATATATAAAGTCCCAGCTCTATATTATCTTACTGAGCCGACCCTTGGGGGCTACACGTTGCTGTTCAAGTCTACATGATCATATTTATAAAGTCCCTACTCATTATTGCATATTGACCCGGCCCTTGCGGGCTACACTGGTTGAAGTTTTTATGAGTATAAGGCAATTACAAGTCCCAGGTTGCTGCAAGCATGACAACCCGGCACTTGGGGGCTACATATGTGGAATATTCAGTTTTGACTAGTGATTAAGATGAACAACATGGATCTCTTCAAAGTGGTAATATTTATATTGAAGCAAGTCTTAAGTCATCACTTTGCTCTGCTCAAGACTTGGGGGCTACAGGTAATATGGATATGAGGGAGAGAAATCTTCAAAATTCTCAGTTTTGAGTAAATCAGGAAGATCAATTGTGTGACCCGGCGTTTGCAACAATCGTGACCCGGAGTCTGTAATCAGTCATGACCCGGAATCATCAGTTCTTATAAACCGGCGAATTTTGGAAATCATAGCTCGGCAAGTTCTACATTTTCAAGCCGGCTAAATATCAGTTGAATATCTGAAGACCAATATTTTTGTCAAATCAGAGCATTGAAGACCGACTCAAATGGATTCTTTATTTACAATATTTCTTCTACAAACAAGTTGATTATGAAGCCGGCCTATTGACCCGGATTTCTAGAAGGAGGAAATGACAAGGACTTAAGGATGATCAGGTGCCGGCTTACAAGAATATTTAACCCGGAGCACAACCTGTTAAATTTGTTCTTGTGTTTATGTTACAGATCAGTTTAACATGGATAAATCCAAATTAAACTGGGGGCTAATGTCGGGGATATACCCCGTGGTGTAACCCGCCGGATGTATGACCCGGCTGGTATGTGGCGACTCAAGAGTGACTTGCCCGGAATGTGGCGACTCGAGAGTGACCCGCCCGATCTTAGCGACTCATTATTAACCCGGTGGGCGGGTCAGACGGACGACAAGGCCCAAGGCCCGGAAGGCCGACTCATGTTATGGTGGGCCGGTTTAAGTGGAAAGCATAGGGAATATTCTCTTACAAAGGAAGCAAGACTAGGACTCCACTTATAATAGAGTAATCCTAATCCTACTAGGATTAGTCATGTAACCCGCCCCTTCAACTTATATAAGGAGGGGCAGGGCTCCCCAAAGAGGGACAGGCAAGAAGAAACAATCTGTAGGGCTAGACACAAAGAGCCGGCTTACCGGCGACTCCCTCATGAGTATAATGAGACCTAGCCACAAATAGCATGTAGTGCTATTACCGGATGATATTTCCCGGGGCCCGAAGCTGTCTAAATCCTTGCCTTGTGTGTTGCGTTTCTCGATTTCGATCAACCTCTCTCAAGCTATCACATAGATGCGTTGGCTTCACGACTAAGTCCTCACACTAGGATATCTGCCGTGACAAATCCATGACAGAGCCCCTTCTTCCTACTCCTCCTTCCATCTTTCCGGTTACCAAGCCAGCTATAGTGGATGATCGCATGCGACGATATGATATTTCCTTGCTTACTGACCCGTCGTGCAGCTCTCCTTTGCCTGCAGGTACTGCTCCATCGTTGCCCTCTGGATCAACGACGCCCTCCAAATCGACACCGCCCTCTGGCTCGACGTCTCCCTGCATGCGCCATGCAGATGGGCCTGCGCCGTCGATCGTCTTCACGATCCGAGCGATCAAGTACCGAACGCACGGCACCTCCGAGTTCAGCACACGTTCAGCTCGATGAAGTCCCTCGAACTCCGATCCAGCCGAGTGTTGAGGGAGAGTTTCATCAGCACGACGGCGTGGTGACGATGATGATGTTCTACCGACGCAGGGCTTCGCCTAAGCACCGCTACGGTATTATCGAGGTGTAATATGGTGGAGGGGGCACCGCACACGGCTAAGAGATCAGTGATCAGTTGTTGTGTCTATGGGGTGCCCCCTGCCCCCGTATATAAAGGAGCAAGGGGGGAGGCGGCCGGCCAAGGTGGAGGGCGCGCCAAGGGGGGAATCCTACTCCCACCGGGAGTAGGACTCCTCCTTTCCTTGTTGGAGTAGGAGAGAAGGAAAGCGAGGGAGAGGGAGAAGGAAAAGGGGCCTGCACCCCTTGTCCAATTCGGACCAGAGGGGGGGGGGGTGCGCGCCTCCTTCCTTTTGGCCTCTCTCCTCTATTCTCGTATGGCCCAATAAGGCCCAATACTTCTCCCCGGCGAATTCCCGTAACTCTCCGGTACTCCGATAAATACCCGAATCATTCGGAACCTTTCCGAAGTCCGAATATAGCCGTCCACTATATCGATCTTTACGTCTCGGCCATTTCGAGACTCCTCGTCATGTCCCCGATCTCATCCGGGACTCCGAACTACCTTCGGTACATCAAAACACAAAAACTCATAATATAACAGTCATCGAACTTTAAGCGTGCGGACCCTACGGGTTCGAGAACAATGTAGACATGACCGAGACACGTCTCCGGTCAATAACCAATAGCGGAACTTGGATGCTCATATTGGCTCCCACATATTCTACGAAGATCTTTATCGGTCAGACCGCATAACAACATACGTTGTTCCTTTGTCATCGGTATGTTACTTGCCCGAGATTCGATCGTCGGTATCTCAATACCTAGTTCAATCTCGTTACCGGCAAGTCTCTTTACTCGTTCCGTAATACATCATCCCACAACTAACTCATTAGTTGCAATGCTTGCAAGGCTTAAGTGATGTGCATTACCCAGAGGGCCCAGAGATACCTCTCCGACAATCAGAGTGACAAATCCTAATCTCGAAAAACGCCAACCCAACAAGTACCTTCGCAGACACCTGTAGAGCACCTTTATAATCACCCAGTTACGTTGTGACGTTTGGTAGCACACAAAGTGTTCCTTCGGTAAACGGGAGTTGCATAATCTCATAGTCATAGGAACATGTATAAGTCATGAAGAAAGCAATAGCAAAATACTAAACGATCGAGTGCTAAGCTAACGGAATGGGTCAAGTCAATCACATCATTCTCCTAATGATGTGATCCCGTTAATCAAATGACAACTCATGTCTATGGCTAGGAAACATAACCATCTTTGATCAACGAGCTAGTCAAGTAGAGGCATACTAGTGACACTCTGTTTGTCTATGTATTCACACATGTATCAAGTTTCCGGTTAATACAATTCTAGCATGAATAATAAACATTTATCATGATATAAGGAAATAAATAATAACTTTATTATTGCCTCTAGGGCATATTTCCTTCAGTCTCCCACTTGCACTAGAGTCAATAATCTAGTTCACATCGCCATGTGATTTAACATCAATAGTTCACATCACCATGTGATTAACACCCATAGTTCACATCGTCATGTGACCAACACCCAAAAGGTTTACTAGTGTCAGTAATCTAGTTCACATTGCTATGTGATTAACACCCAAAGAGTACTAAGGTGTGATCATGTTTTGCTTGTGAGATAATTTTAGTCAACGGGTCTGTCACATTCAGATCCTTAAGTATTTTGCAAATTTCTATGTCTACAATGCTCTGCACGGAGCTACTCTAGCTAATTGCTCCCACTTTCAATATGTATCTAGACCGAGACTTAGAGTCATCTAGATTAGTGTCAAAACTTGCATCGATGTAACCCTTTACGACGAAACTTTTGTCACTTCCATAATCGAGAAACATATCCTTATCCCACTAAGGATAATTTTTGACTGATGTCCAGTGATCTACTCCTAGATCAGTATTGTACTCCCTTGCCAAAATCAGTGTAGGTATACAATAGATCTAGTACACAACATGGCATACTTTATAGAACCTATGGCCGAGGCATAGGGAATGACTTTCATTCTTTTTCTATCTTCTGCCGTGGTCGGGTTTTGAGTCTTACTCAATTTCACACCTTGGAACACAGGCAAGAAACTCTTTCTTTGACTGTTCCATTTTGAACCACTTCAAAATCTTGTTAAGGTATGTACTCATTGAAAAACTTATCAAGCGTCTTGATCTATCTCTATAGATCTTGATGCTCAATATGTAAGTAGCTTCACCGAGGTCTTTCTTTGAAAAACTCCTTTCAAACACTCCTTTATGCTTTGCAGAATAATTCTACATTATTTCCGATCAACAATATGTCATTCACATATAGTTATCGGAAATGTTGTAGTGCTCCCACTCACTTTCTTGTAAATACAGCCTTCACCGCAAGTCTGTATAAAACTATATCCTTTGATGAACTTATCAAAGCGTATATTCCAACTCCGAGATGCTTGCACCAGTCCATAGATGGATCGCTGGAGCTTGCATATTTTGTTAGCACCTTTAGGATTGACAAAACCTTCTGGTTGCATCATATACAACTCTTCTTTAATAAATCCATTAAGGAATGCAGTTTTGTTTATCCATTTGCCAGATTTCATAAAATGCGGCAATTGCTAACATGATTCGGACAGACTTAAGCATAGATACGAGTGAGAAACTCTCATCGTAGTCAACACCTTAAACTTGTCGAAAACCTTTTGCGACAATTCTAGCTTTGTAGATAGTAACACTACTATCAGCGTCCGTCTTCCTCTTGAAGACCCATTTAATCTCAATGGCTCGCCGATCATTGGGAAAGTCAATCAAAGTCCATACTTTGTTCTCATACATGGATCTCATCTCAGATTTCATGGCCTCAAGCCATTTTGCGGAATCTGGGCTCATCATCGCTTCCTCATAGTTCATAGGTTTGTCATGGTCAAGTAACATGACCTCCAGAACAGGATTACCATACCAGTCTGGTGCGGATCTTACTCTGGTTGACCTACGAGGTTCGGTAATAACTTGATCTGAAGTTCCATGATCATGATCATTAACTTCCTCACTAATTGGTATAGGCGTCACAGAAACTGGTTTCTGCGATGAACTACTTTCTAATAAGGGAGCATGTACAATTACCTCATCAAGTTCTACTTTCCTCCCACTCACTTCTTTCAAGAGAAACTCCTTCTCTAGAAAGGATCCATACTTAGCAACGAATGTCTTGCCTTCGGATCTGTGATAGAAGGTGTACCCAACTGTCTCCTTTGGGTATCCTATCAAGACACATTTCTCCGATTTGGGTTTGAGCTTATCAGGATGAAACTTTTTCACATAAGCATCGCAACCCCAAACTTTAAGGAACGACAACTTTGGTTTCTTGCCAAACCACAGTTCATACGATGTCGTCTCAAACGGATTTAGATGGTGCCCTTTTTTACGTGAATGCAGCTGTCTCTAATGCATAACCCCAAAACTATAGTGGTAAATCAGTAAGAAACATCATAGATTGCACTATATCCAATAAAGTACGGTTATGACATTCGGACACACCATTATGCTGTGGTGTTCCAGGTGGCACGAATTTCTGAAACTATTCCACATTGTTTTAATTGAAGACCAAACTCGTAACTCAAATACTCTTCTCCACGATCAGATCGTAGAAACTTTATTTTCTTGTTACGATGATTTTCCACTTCACTCTGAAATTATATGAACTTTTCAAATGTTTCAGACTTCTGTTTCATTAAGTAGATATACCCATATCTGCTCAAATCATCTGTGAAGGTCAGAAAATAATGATACCCGCTATAAGCCTCAATATTCATCGGACCACATACATCAGTATGTATGATTTCCAACAAATCTATTGCTTTCTCCATTGTTCCGGAGAACGGCGTTTTAGTCATCTTGCCCAAGAGGCATGGTTCGCAAGCATCAAGTGATTCATAATCCAGTGATTCCAAAATCCCATCAGCATAGAGTTTCTTCATGCGCTTTACACCAATATGACCTAAATGGCAGTGCCACAAATAAGTTGCACTATCATTATTAACTTTGCATCTTTTGGCTTCAATATTATGAATATGTGTATCACTACGATCGAGATCCAACAAACCATTTTCATTGGGTGTATGACCATAGAAGGTTTTATTTATGTAAATAGAACAACAATTATTCTCTAACTTAAATGAATAACCGTATTGCAATAAACATAATCAAATCATATTCATGCTGAACGCAAACACCAAATAACACTTATTTAAGTTTAACACTAATCCCGAAAGTATAGGGAGTGTGCGATGATGATCATATCAATCTTGGAACCACTTCCAATACACATCGTCACTTCATCCTTAACTAGTTTATGTTCATTATGCAACTCCCGTTTCGAGTTACTACTCTTTAGCAACTGAACCAGTATCAAATACCGAGGGGTTGCTACGAACACTAGTAAAATACACATCAATAATCTGTATATCAAATATACCTTTGTTCACTTTGCCATCCTTCTTATCCACCAAATACTTGGGGCAGTTCCACTTCTAGTGACCAGTCCCTTTGCAGTAGAAGCACTTAGTCTCAGGCTTAGGTCTCGACTTGGGCTTCTTCACTTGAGCAGCAACTTGCTTGCCGTTCTTCTTGATGTTCCCCTTCTATCCCTTTGCCCTTTTCTTGAAACTAGTGGTCTTGTTAACCATCAACACTGGATGCTCTTTCTTGATTTCCACCTTCGTCGATTTCAGCACCGCGAAGAGCTCGGGAATTACTTTCGTCATCCCTTGCATACTGTAGTTCATCACGAAGTTCTACTAACTTGGTGATGGTGACTAGAGAATTCTGTCAATCACTATTTTATCTGGAAGATTAACTCCCACTTGATTCAAGCGATTGTAGTACCTAGACAATCTGAGCACATGCTCACTGCTTGAGCTATTCTCCTCCATCTTTTAGCTATAGAACTTGTTGGAGACTTCATATCTCTCAACTCGGGTATTTGCTTAAAATATTAACTTCAACTCCTGGAACATCTCATATGGTCCATGACGTTCAAAACATCTGTGAAGTCCCGATTCTAAGCCGTTAAGCATGGTGCACTAAACTATCAAGTAGTCATCATATTGAGCTAGCCAAACGTTCATAACGTCTGCATTTGCTCCTGCAATAGGTCTGTCACCTAGCGGTGCATCAAGGACATAATTCTTCTGTGCAGCAATGAGGATAATCCTCAGATCACGGATCCAATCCGCATCTTTGCTACTAACATCTTTCAATATAATTTTTCTCTAGGAACATATCAAAAATAAACACAAGGAAGCAACAACGCGAGCTATTGATCTACAACATAATTTGCAAAATACTATCAGGACTAAGTTCATGATAAATTTAAGTTCAATTAATCATATTACTTAAGAACTCCCACTTAGATAGACATCCCTCTAATCCTCTAAGTGATCACGTGATCCATATCAACTAAACCATGTCCGATCATCACGTGAGATGGAGTAGTTTCAACGGTGAACATCACTATGTTGATCATATCTACTATATGATTCATGCTCGACCTTTCGGTCTCCGTGTTCCGAGGCCATATCTGCATATGCTAGGCTCGTCAAGTTTAACCTGAGTATTCTGCGTGTGCAAAACTGGCTTGCACCCATTGTAGATGGACGTAGAGGTTATCACACCCGATCATCATGTGGTGTCTGGGCACGACGAACTTTGGCAACGGTGCATACTCAGGGAGAACACTTATACCTTGATAATTTAGTGAGGGATCATCTTATAATGCTACCGTCAATCAAAGCAAGATAAGATGCATAAAAGATAAAACATCACATGCAATCAATATAAGTGATATGATATGGTCATCATCATCTTGTGCTTGTGATCTCCATCTCCGAAGCACCGTCATGATCACCATCGTCACTGGCACGACACCTTGATCTCCATCGTAGCATCATTGTCGTCTCGCCAATCTTATGCTTCTACGACTATCGCTACCGCTTAGTGATAAAGTAAAGCATTACAGGGCGATTGCATTGCATACAATAAAGCGACAACCATATGGCTCCTGCCAGTTGCCGATAACTCAGTTACAAAACATGATCATCTCATACAATAAAATTTAGCATCATGTCTTGACCATATCACATCACAACATGCCCTGCAAAAACAAGTTAGACGTCCTCTACTTTGTTGTTGCAAGTTTTACATGGCTGCTACGGGCTTAGCAAGAACTGTTCTCACCTACGCATCAAAACCACAATGATAGTTTGTCAAGTTGGTGCTGTTTTAACCTTCGCAAGGACCGGGCGTAGCCACACTCGGTTCAACTAAAGTGAGAGAGACAGACACCCGCCAGCCACCTCTGTGCAAAGCACGTCGGAAGAACCAGTCTCGCGTCAGCGTACGCGTAATGTTGGTCCGGGCCGCTTCATCCAACAATACCGCCGAACCAAAGTATGACATGCTGGTAAACAGTATGACTTATATCGCCCACAACTCACTTGTGTTCTACTTGTGCATATAACATCAACGCATAAAACCAGGCTCGGATGCCACTGTTGGGGAACGTAGTGATTTCAAAAATTTCCTACGCACACGCAAGATCATGGTGATGCATAGCAACGAGAGGGGAGAGTGTTGTCCACGTACCCTCATAGACCGAAAGCGGAAGCGTTAACACAACGCGGTTGATGTAGTCGTACATCTTCACGATCCGACCGATCAAGTACCGAATGCACGACACCTCCGAGTTCAGCACACGTTCAGCTCGATGACGTCCCTCGAACTCTGATCCAGCCAAGTGTTGAGGGAGAGTTTCATTAGCACGACGGCGTGGTGACGATGATGATGTTCTACCGACGCAGGGCTTCGCCTAAGCACTGCTACGATATTATCGAGGTGTAATATGGTGGAGGGGGCACCGCACACGGCTAAGAGATCAATGATCAGTTGTTGTGTCTATGGGGTGCCCCCTGCCCCCGTATATAAAGGAGCAAGGGGGGAGGCGGCCGGGAAAGGAGGAGGGCGCGCCAAGGGGGGAGTCCTACTCCCACCGGGAGTAGGACTCCTCCTTTCCTTGTTGGAGTAGGAGAGAAGGAAAGAGGGGGAGAGGGAGAAGGAAAAGGGGGCTGCACCCCTTGTCCAATTCGGACCAGAGGGGGGGTGCGCGCCTCCTTCCTTTTGGCCTCTCTCCTCTATTCCCGTATGGCCCAATAAGGCCCAATACTTCTCCCCGGCGAATTCCCGTAACTCTCCGGTACTCCGAAAAATACCCGAATCACTCGGAACCTTTCCGAAGTCCGAATATAGTCGTCCAATATATCGACCTTTACATCTCGGCCATTTCGAGACTCCTCGTCATGTCCTCGATCTCATCCGGGACTCCGAACTACCTTCGGTACATCAAAACACAAAAACTCATAATATAACCGTCATCGAACTTTAAGCGTGCGGACCCTACGGGTTTGAGAACAATGTAGACATGACCGAGACACGTCTCTGGTCAATAACCAATAGCGGAACCTGGATGCTCATATTGGCTCCCACATATTCTACGAAGATCTTTATCGGTCAGACCGCATAACAACATACGTTGTTCCCTTTGTCATCGGTATGTTACTTGCCCGAGATTCGATCGTCGGTATCTCAATACCTAGTTCAATCTCGTTACCGGCAAGTCTCTTTACTCGTTTCGTAATACATCATCCCACAACTAACTCATTAGTTGCAATGCTTGCAAGGCTTAAGTGATGTGCATTACCCAGAGGGCCCAGAGATACCTCTCCGACAATCGGAGTGACAAATCCTAATCTCGAAATACGCCAACCCAACAAGTACCTTCGGAGACAACTGTAGAGCACCTTTATAATCACCCAGTTACGTTGTGACGTTTGGTAGCACACAAAGTGTTCCTCCGATAAACGGGAGTTGCATAATCTCATAGTCATAGGAACATGTATAAGTCAGGAAGAAAGCAATAGCAACATACTAAACGATCGAGTGCTAAGCTAACGGAATGGGTCAAGTCAATCACATCATTCTCCTAATGATGTGATCCCCTTAATCAAATGACAACTCATGTCTATGGCTAGGAAACATAACCATCTTTGATCAACGAGCTAGTCAAGTAGAGGCATACTAGTGACACTCTGTTTGTCTATGTATTCACACATGTATCAAGTTTCCGGTTAATACAATTCTAGCATGAATAATAAATATTTATCATGATATAAGGAAATAAATAATAACTTTATTATTGCCTCTAGGGCATATTTCCTTCACATTGGGAAGTTGTGAAGAGAATTTTGCGTTTTGTGAAAGGCACCGTGTCTACAGGGTTGACACTTCGGCGATCCCCGTCAACCTTAACAGAGGTGGACCACGAAAAAAAATTAAGGTGGGGCGATGTCTCACTAAGATTTTTCTTTATGCGAATCAAAGGAGTCAATACACACTAACTACAACCGAATAACCAAATACAATGAAATTGCAGACATGTTTCAATAGGAAAACAACCTAAAACATACCGATAATGAAGCATTTAATGGCGTGTAGAAGACCCAGGCAATGGCAGTGCCCTACCCTCCTTCTGAAAATCTTCCTTAATTTTACCGAGATCAATACTTTTGAAGATCTCTCGCTCAATGTAACACACCATCAAGTCATTAAGCCAACCATCAGCCATCTTGTTGCACAACTCAGTCTTGATGATTTTCATTGATGAGAAGGCTCTTTCAACTGTTGCCGTCGCTACTGGTAGTAGCAATGCCAACTCAAGGAGGCGATAAACAGCAAGAAACATGACATGCCTTTCAAGTTCAACCATCTTTTTAGCTAGACTTGCAATATCATGACAAGCTCTAAAGTCTTCAATTCTTCTCATATGGATAATGAATAGCTCTAGGTTATCAACTATATGTTCACGATCATAATCTGAGAAATCCTCATGATAAATCTCTGTGAGTCTAGCAAGCTTATTCACATTGAACCTAGAAAAGGAGTGTCTTAGGTCAAGACAAGAGAAGTTCTGGAGCAGCTCTGAAGATACCTCATTAAAACGATGATCAAACTCTGTGGTGATGGAGTCTATGACAACATAGAAGGTGTCCACACGGAAAAAATGATCAGCCGTTACATTGTTTCGTCCACCTTTTCTTGATTTTCCCCACTTTGTAAAGATGTCATCCATATTTGGTATTGGAATGTCATTTTTGGTGCAAAAGGCTTTGACATCTTCCAAGAGTGGCTCCCAACCATCATTTCTCCAATTGATCAAACGTGTTCTCACATCCGTAACCAATGACATTGCCTGAAATGAGACAATTACAATTTTAGATGCTTGTATGCTTACATGAACAAAATATATCGAGCAGACTAGATACATATAGCATGATCCATCACATACCTGAACAACATTTTGATCCTTCTTTTGCAATAGAAGAGACAAATCATTTGTCATGTGAAGGATTTTTAGCATCATCTTCAGGATGAACTCAAAGCTAAAAGTCTCCATTTGATGACCAAACCTCCTGCCCTACATGGAACACGCACATCATCCTCAACAATGCCCAAAACCTCTATGACTGCATCCCACATTGATTCAATGCGAGATAAGGTTGTGTAATGAGAGCCCCATATTGTACCTCCAGGTCTGACCAAGGATGTTTCTTGATTTTTCCCTCTTCCTGTCGGCATCTCACCACCCTTAATCTTATCTAAAAGAACCTCTTTTTGCTTGTCAAGCAATTTATCCTTCCTCTTGCAAGATGAAGTACTGAGATTAGCAATCATGGTTACATATTCAAAAAAAATCCTCAACACCCTTGCAGCATCTCGAAACAGCAACAACTACCAACTGGAGTTGGTGGGCAAAGCAATGGATATAGAAAGCATATGGGTTCTCATCTCGAATTAACTTCTGAAGGCCATTGAATTTTCCTCTCATATTAGATGCCCCATCATACCCTTGCACTCGTAGTCGTGCAACAACTAGACCGTGTTTAGCAAAAACCTCCAACAATGCCTTCTTTAAGGAAGCAGATGTTGTGTCTGGAACATGTTTAATAGCTAAAAAGCGTTCAATAGTCTCTCCTTGTTTGCTCAAATACCTACAGAAAGTCATATAATTAGTTGACCACTCTACATAGAACAAAATGATCAAAAAACACATAGACACTTCAAAAACTTACACGTACCTGATTACCACGGCCATTTGTTCTTTCACCGATATACGATATATCACGGCACTCATCAATAAGAACAGAGAAAAGACAATCACCCATCTCTTCTTTGATTGCTTTGGTGACCGCTTGTGCACAATGAAAAGCCAGGACTTTTTGAATTTTTCCGGAAGTCATTTTGGCATTCTTAGGGCATAGCTCATCAAATGCAACCTTCACTTCTGGAATTCTTTCTTTCACCCAATCAAGTAACTCTAAAAAATTTCCCTTGTTCAAAGAAGTACTGGATTCATCATGCCCACGAAATGGTTCACCTTGCAATGCTAGATAACTTACAATGCCCAAAGATGTATCCACACGAGTTTCATACTTGACTAGTGAACCTTTGCTGTAAGTTGTAACTTTACTTTCCACATTTGCCCCTTGATTTTTAAAATCATCACATGCTGTTTTTTAAATATTGTGGATGCTACATGGCCCACCAACATGTTTACGGAATGCTGCAATCGCATTTTTCCAACAGTCAAAACCCAATTTGGAGAAAACATCATGCCCAAATTTTTCATCCATTCAGTCATGCTTAAAAAGATAACAATAGAAGAAATAGGCCTTATGCTTTGTTACACTATATTCCAACCAATCAAAGTCCTTATACCATTGTGGCTGAAAGCATCTTCCATCTCTATTTGGGGGAAAGTGCAACTAGTTGGTCGACTTGCACCCATTCGTATATAAGCAAATCTAACATCATCTCTAATGTTGGGGGCAAATCTATCAAGTGGAATGCGAAGTCCAAGATCACCATTTATGTAATCTTCACTAAAAACAGATATACCTTCAACTTCATGAACTTCAACATTCTCTTCCACTATAGCTTCAAGAGAATCTGTAGTTTGTTCTTCTACTTGTTCAGTTTGCATCAAATTTTCATGCTCTACTTCGACCGAACTCACTTAATCTTGATGAGTGGCATGTGGCGAAACATTGACACTTTCACGGGTACTTGGGTTCGATTTCGAGCTGCTGCCACTACCAAACACTTCAAAATATCTTTTCAAATCTGCAATTCACAACCAGAGTGTTCACAACATTAATATGTCACTACAATCTGCTTGACTTTGAGGCTTAAGCTATTGTTAAAATTTGCAACAAAATTTCAGGAAAGTTGAGAAATTACCTCCTCCCCTTTCCTTTGGATTTCCTATTCCCTTCCTCTTCCTTTCCATCTTCGGGCAATCTGGACTGAGAAGTGGCCGGACGGCCGGACTGCTGTTGCTGCTGCTAGGTGCCTAGGCGGCTAGGCCCCTGCTGGAGACGCCGCTTGCGCCCGAGCGCCGCTGCCGCGGTGCCGCCGCCCTCTAGCCCCCTAGACTGCCGCCGCCGTTGCCTGCCCTGCTGTTGGCTAACCCGCCGTTGCCTGCCTGCCCAGCCGCCGCCGCCGCGCTAGCTTAGGGATTAGGGTGTGGAGAGAACAGAGTGGTCGAGTACTCGGGTGTGTTGCGTCTCTGCTCCCGTGGACGCTCGAACCTGGCTGGCTACCTCGGGCCTCGGCTGTTGGCCCATCAGGTCGCTCGGTGCATCGGCGGTCGGCCCATCACGTATTAACAGCGACAGCCAATGTATTCTGCTAGCGATGTTTTTGCTCAAAATTAAGGTATGGCAGGTGCCATACCCTGCCCATCGGAGAGCTCCGCCAGTGAACCTTAATAAGCATCTACACTTATGCGGATTCGGCCGGTTGTGCGGATGATCGTAGGTCCACAGGTGGCTTCGCGGTTTTCTTCGGACCTAACCTCATCTCATGGAGCGCCCGGAAACAGCCAATGGTGTCACGATCGTCTACTGGAGCGGAGTACAAAGCCTTGGCAAATGGAACAGCAGAGGCAACATGGTTGCAGTCCTTGTTGAGAGAACTCAGAGTATCTCAGCCTCGAGCTCCCGTTCTTTGGTGTGACAACCTCGGCGCAACTTACCTCACTGCCAATCCGGTGTTTCACGCTCGCACCAAGCACATTGAGGTAGATTTCCATTTTGTCAGAGAGAAGGTGGCCATGAAAGCATTGGAAGTGTGGTACATCTCCTCTGCTGATCAGATTGCTGATGCATTCACAAAACCCTTGACAAAGTTGATTGTTGCACGTCTTCGTTCCAATCTCCACCTTCATACAGGTTGACATTAAGGGGGAATGTTAACGTACAAGATCGTAACGTAGGTTGGTTAGGTTCAGGTCATGTATATCTCATTTAAACAACCAGGATATATCTCCACAGTTGTTGTACTTATCCCGTACTTGTAATCTTGGCAATCAAGTCATTGCCTATATAAATACATGACCTGCCCTTCGGGATATTGCACGGCAAACTATTCCCTCTAACTGGAATTCCACCGGTCCCAAATGAGGAAAACGCGTCAAGCTTGCGTGCAGGCTGGGTCGGCTGGCTACTTTGCCGCCGATAAGGTAACCTGCATTGATGTGGCAGGGCAGGCCGGGGCCACATTTCCTGCAGACGCGCGCGCGCTCACATGTACAGTAAATTACTAGCAGCATGCTGATGCACCGGCGGCCTTGTGCACGGATGCATGCATGCACGGGCAATAACGATGAACGATCGATCATACGTGGAGTACATCTCTGTGCACTGACAAAGCTACCTGTTGGTCGGTTAACAGACAGATTTTTGTCTACAAATTGACACAAATCAAACGTACGTACGACTCCGTTAATTAACGAACCCGCCTGCCTAGCTGCTAGGATCGATCCATGCCTAGCTTATATTAACTAGCTGAGGTTTGGCAGCGACACCATAAGCTCTCCACAACAAGCAAAACTCTCAACTAGAATCCACCACTCTAGGACTAGAATCTCGCGCCACACAAACGCCATAGAACACACGAAGCATAAACCACACATGCAACTAGCTAGCTTGCAAGGATGATCACACGGTCGTCTCGTCTTGTCTCGAAGACCCCTCTGATAGAACCTGTTGATCCAGTGGGCATGCGAGGAGGTCCCGGTGACTGTGGCCGGTGACGGCAGAGAGTAGTGGTGGCGGTGCTTCCCGTCAGCACTGCACTAACCCTATATCGGTAGGGGATGTAGGTGGGGTGTACGACGTGGCGACGAACCTCGTGATCGAGCCGCCGGTCCCCACCTCTTTATATGTAGTGCAGGTGACAGGGGCCCGTCACCCATTATGGGTTGAGCGCCTCTGATCAGGGCGGGGATCTAAGGGCCCGGTGGGCCGTTGGGCCCACATGGTGGAGATCATCCTAACATTCTCCCCCTTGATCTCAACTTTTACTTTTGACCTTATACTTTTAATTTACTCGTTTCATAACAGATCAATACATAGAACATGTTTCATCGTCACAGCTCAATTGCCGATAGAATCAGACAGCCACAACGTACCTCTCTGTTTTGAAACAAATTCTTTAACCTTGGGCCCTTTTATTGTCCGGAAATGTTACACTATACCATAAAACCCATGTCGACTGTGTGTTCTCCGAACACACTGGGCGGTAAGCCTTTAATAAGCAAATCTGCAAACACTTGTCTGTTGTTTTTATGCTTCAAGCATTTCTACATAATTCCGGATTTTCTCCTTTACAACGCATAACTCTGTGTCAGTGTGTTTGGCATCAACACTTGACTCGTTGTCATAGAAGCGAAAAACTTAACATGGTTATCGCTGTTGTCAACCATTATCAACTCTGGGTACAGGTCTCCTTAACCATTTTTCCTGTCCCTCAGCCTCATATCAAGCTATAAATGTTTTTGCATCACATTGATGATAATTGTTTCATTCTTTGGAGCTTTTCCACACCAAAACTCCAAGTGTGGAAGTTAGCGACAATTGTGGATTTCACTATACATTTCACAAGTCCTGTCTTTGTACTCATAATCTTTTGAGAGCACTTATTTCTTTCAGCATGAGGCCGATATCTTTGACTCCATTCCAGTGGTCTATATATGGACTGGACATTGCCAAAACAACCCGGATATGTGGAATGTGTCAGGTTAATATATTGACCTTCCAATAGCTGAAGCATATGGTACCATATCCGTTTTCAATCTTTTCTCATGAACTTTTGGAACACCATAGTTTTCAGTTCCATTACCCTTGACTATAAGAACAGACATAGGTTATCTCGCATGTACTTTAGAGACCTTTGTTAGCATGTCCATGCGACATTCCTAATATCCCATTTTATTCTTTTCTTGGTGAATCTCAATATTTATAACGAGAGACACTCTACTGAGAAATGCAATTTTGAACTTTGAGGACAAGAACTGCTTTTCTCTTCCTGCAGTAGATTGACATCACCACTAGCAAGTAGGACGTCATCCACATGCACAGGATTGGGAAATGAATTTCCCATTCTATAACTTTGCATGAATACAATTGTCCTCCCATTTTCTTTAACCCAAAATAACATCTGATTCTTTTAACTTTAAATGCCATTGTCTAGAGACTTGCTCTAGTCCATAAAAAAACTTCTTGAAGCAGCATCCCTTGTGTTTTTTACTTTCATCTGATGTAACTCAGATCATGATGTTGGTCATGATGTGCCACTAACACTCATTGTAATTTGTTCATTCTCTTTGCACAAAATCTTTCAATTTAAGTCGCGCTTTACACCTTTACATATTTCCTTTGGAGTCACATTGACCTTGTAGACCTTTTACAGCCTACTGTTTATGCTCCATTGGAAATTACTTATGAGTCCCAAACATCGTCGAGATTCACCAATTTTTATTTCCTCTCACATAGTCTCTTATCATTTAGACAAATAGACACTTCTCTAAGCTCGATTGAGCGCTTTAAATGAGGTGGGATCAACCTCCATTTGAATTTCACTAACATAGGCTTTATAGTAATTAGAAGTATCTGATTTTCTCATTCCTTGAAACCATCTGTGTCTCAGGTACTGGCACTTCTTTCATATGGGGTTGTTGTTGCTCTATCATTGCCAAGAGGCAAATTAATTGTATAGTCTTTCATTTCCAAGAGGCAATAGGTTTTACAGGGACCTTTATCACAAGATCCATGTTTACTCATTCCTCCTTTATAGAGCTAACAACAGGTGTTGTATAGGTCATACAACATGCTCCCCCAGATACAATCTATTCGAGTCTTAGGTATTTTCATACCATGCTCCCCCAGATTACTCCATCTTCACTAAAATTGGGGTATCTTTAAACTTTATTATTTGGGTTTATTATGTTAAAAACTTTCTTCTTTATGGCACTTTAAGCACTGTCTTAGTATTCCTTAGTCTGCTTTCGGAACTGTAAAAGATCCAGAAATACAACCATTTCTTTTCTTTAGGGGTATTATTATGACCGTCGTACTCCCCCAGACGATCACATTCTTCATTAATGTCACTTTAGATGCATAATGTGCATCACATTATCTAAAGTACAGGGGAGTTTTATCGTTCTTAATTTATCTCATATTTCTTTCTCCCCCTCAAAATGTGGCAAGAACTCTTCTGCCACAATTTCGAAAAACCATTCATAACTCTTGTGAATTGAGGAAACTTCGATTATCAACTTCATTTATCTGATTGCTTCATACAAAATGAAGTTATTTGTTAACTGGTATGGGAGTACTTTTTCCTCATTCCATTTCAGAAACTCAACAGAGTTCTTTATCATGAGTACTTTTGCAAGTCACACTTGCATACCATTCTTATCTTTAGGTTCATCTGTAACTTTTATTCTCTTTGGATTTATTGAGTGCTTAATGACCGTTACACATAAGGTGTACATTCGATACTAGGAAAGCATAATAGCTACTCCATACTTTTCTCCTAGAGTGGGACACATTAAAAGCACGTGAGTCATCATGTCTTTCTCCTATCATACAGGATAAGTCCTTTGCCAAAATTTCTCCGGCCATACAGGATTTTTTTTGATATAATACTATGTCAACTTTACCCCGTTACGCAGGTATTTTCCCAGACTTTTCCCGCCATGCGGGTTTTATCATAATCATCTTTTCCCGCTATGCGGGTAATTCCCTGTAAGGGACATAAATGCCAGAAGTGGCTCTTTTGACTGCATATTCAATCATCAAATTCAAAAATAAATCCGAATGCTCTTTGACACACATGCTTGATCCGACGTCGGTCAAATTAAACACGCATGTTGCTTGTGTCATTTCATATCATGTTGACTGAAAAAACCTTCTTCATAGAGAGTACATGAAAGACATTCGTCAACCAAGACTCTCAATGATCTATCTCTTTTCTTTTGAAGCAATTCTTTAGAGAGAACATACTCCCTCATGTTATGACCTTTCTTGGTCATCCTTCGGGTCACAAGTACCCAGCCATTCGCTTTCACGAATGAAACATGGAAAACTTTTAGTTTGGGAAAAATTAGCCAATAATCAACAATAATGAGCATAAAAATAACCCCATGTTGGTCTGGTTAAAAAATATGCACATTAAACTTTAAAATTTTCTTTTATATTCTAAACCATCATTGGGCAGAATTAGAATAAAACATCATCCTTCTACATTAATTCCATATCACCGTAGGGCGGAAATGGAAATAATGCATATAAATCGTAAACAATGTGATGATAGTATTTCTATTAAATAACTTTGCTAAGAAATAATCATCATCGTCAACTTTATTGCATCGGGAACAAGAAATATACATTTCTCTAGTTCAAGAGCATTTCTTGATCTTTATCTGTTCTCTGAAAATTGATCACTTTGATACAAAATTTATTAGAGATTTAAGCTTTGAACACAAGACTCATAGAATTATAGTATTGTTATCATCAACGTTGGTAAGAAAATAACAATACCCTATTTTAACTTTAAAACAAATATCTTTCTTTTGTCATAGCAAAAACTATCTGAATCTGATTTCACCCACAGGGAAAAAACATTGCTAAGAACAGTTCTTCAAATTAAATTTTCCTGTTGGTTCCAATTTAATTGGAGGATAATTTGTTTTTTACTTTGCAACGGAAACTTTCTCAATCCATCCAGAAACAATTTTGTACTCTTTTACTCTCTAAGTAATTTTAACCGGTTGGTTCAAAATTGCATTGGAGAAGCAACAATTTAATATTTTACTTTAGTTCTATTTTAAAAGAGTACTTTTATTTTTGTTAGCAGCGGAAAAACATGAATAAAAAATTCATAAACTTTATTATTTTCTTTGTAAAAATTCATGAACATTTCTTTTTCTGAAAATTTTCTATTTTCATTTTCAAAAACTTTTATTTTACTTTTCGGAAACTTTTATATTTTCTGAAAAAGCAAAAAATATCATAAACTTTTCTATTTACTTTTCAAGACATTTCTGTTTTTTTAGAAAAAAATGGCAGTGCCCAGCGCGCGCGGCAGCAGGCCTCAGCCCAGCGCGCGCAGTTGCGCCCGCGAGGCTGCGCCCGCGCGGCTCTTTCGTCCCAGCGGGCCAGTTGGCCCGATTCCTTTCTGGCCCAGCAGCCTACAGCGGGTTAGCGCGCGTTTGGATCTGGGCGGTTGATCTGATCGGACGGTCGCCCGATGTTCTCACTGGATCAAAACCAGCTGGCGACGAAACCCTCGTTCATTCCCTTCCCCCCGCACGCGCCGCTCTCATCCCTCTCTCGCTCAGGGCATCTTTCTCTCCCGCCCGGCCACCGCGCTGGGCCAGAGTGCCGGCGTCGGCGTTGACCGGCCAGGGCGCCGGCCACGGCGTCGACCGGCCACCGCGCCTTTTCTTTTACTTTCCCCTCCTGATCTCCCTTCGTCCACCGCATCTAGTGCCATAGAGGCACGCGGCTACGCCCCGGTCGCCGGTGATGGCGGCGAGCCGCGCCAGCGCGAGCCCCCTTCCCTTTCCCCTTCGTTTCCATTCCTCCATCTCCAGAAGGCAGCGAGAGAGAGATACGGCGGCTTTCCGATGCGGCGCCCCCGCTGACCCCTTTGCCGGCGTGCGCGAGCACCTCTAGGGTGAACGCGCCGCCGTCAAACGGCTCGGTGGTGGTGCCCTTTGCCCCGTGGGGTTCTTCTTCTTCCCTGCACCTCGGCTTGCCGATGCGTGTGGGGATCGAGAGGAACGGCGCGGCCATGACGACGGCGCTACTTTCTCCAGTGAGGAAACTTTCTTTGCCCTGTCAATTAGGGTTCTTTGGGGAGGGAAGGATTTCTGTTGCTACCGAAAATCCACAACGCCAACCTGGGCTGACACCATTGATAGAACCTGTTGATCCAGTAGGCATGGGGATTCCAGTAGTGCTGATAGGTATTACCTTCTCCTTGGTCTCGAGGAGGTCCGGTGCCAGCTATGGTGACTGTGGCCGGTGATGGCAGAGAGTAGTGGTGGCGGTGCTTCGCGTCAGCACTGCACTAACCCTAGATCAATAGGGGATGTAGGTGGGGTGTACGGCGTGGCGACGAACCTCGTGATCGAGCCGCCGACCCCCACCTCTTTATATATAGTGCAGGTGACAGGGGCCCGTCACCCATAGTGGGTTGAGCGTCCCCGATCAGGGCGCGGATCTAAGGGCCCGATGGGCCGTTGGGCCCACACGGTGGAGATCATCCTAACACCCCTCTGCATCCAGCAGGTAACCGCGCACCGCCCTAACCAGTGTGTAAAGCTCGGGAAAAGCCTCTGTCAGCATCAGATGGCAGCGCTCGCGCCCCAAAGGTTGAAACGGAGAGCAGGTTTTGCAAAGTGGAAAGAGGAGATGAGATTCATCGGGTGGCTCAGTAGAGCATGGTCATGGTCTCATGGTCCGCGTTTCTTGTATCGGGAAAGGCGCGTAAAAAGGTGCTGAGGTTGCAATTTAGCTCAGACTAGCAACTTCTCAAAACAGAAACCGGAGGGTGAAGCATGTGCAATGGGCCGGTAGATGAGAGGGGTAGCACGCGGTAGGAGGAAAAGCATTGTTCTGCCTATGTCGTCGTCCTCCTCGGAGTGGTTCTTCCACCGGCGGAATGGCGAGGGGTCCGATCTCCCTGCCGGCCCACCACATGGCACTCGTGAATGAGTCGCCCGGCTTCCTCCTGCGCCGTACGGAGGGCCACCTCGACCAACGTCAACCCAAGTCGGGAGCCCTGCCCTTCCCCCTGCCGGCAACGCAGAGGTGTTGCTCAGTGACCACTCCTCCTCGATCTTGGTGAGCTCCCCATCGAGAAGGCGCAATCACCATGCAGACGTCTCCGCGGGGGTCACACACCAGTCAAGGGCCCAGCCTCCGTGAGGTCGGTTTTCATGAAGACCCAAACAGGCGCAGCACTGTACTTCTCGAATGCCGCCTGGCGCGTGATACGTCTCCAACGTATCTATAATTTTTGATTGCTCCATGCTATATTATATTCTGTTTTGGACATTATTGGGCTTTATTATACACTTTTATATTATTTTTGGGACTAACCTATTAACCGGAGGCCCAGCCCAGAATTGCTGTTTTTTGCCTATTTTAGAGTTTCATAGAAAAAGAATATCAAACGGAGTCCAAACGGAATGAAACCTTCGGGAACGTGATTTTCGGAACGAACATGATCCAGAGGACTTGGACCCAACGTCAAGAAACGAAAGAGGAAGCCACGAGGTAGGGGGGCACGCCTACCCCCCCCCCCCTAGGCGCGCCCTCCACCCTCGTGGGCCCCCTGTTGCTCCACCGACGTACTCCTTCCTCCTATATATACCTACGTACCCCCAAACGATCAGATACGGAGCCAAAAACCTAATTCCACCGCCGCAACCTTCTGTACCCACGAGATCCCATCTTGGGGCCTGTTCCGGAGCTCCGCCGGAGGGGCCATCGGTCACGGAGGGCTTCTACATCAACACCATAGCCTCTCCGATGATGTGTGAGTAGTTTACCTCAGACCTTCGGGTCCATAGTTATTAGCTAGATGGCTTCTTCTCTCTTTTTGGATCTCAATACAATGTTCTCCCCCTCTCTCGTGGAGATCTATTCGATGTAATCTTCTTTTGCGGTGTGTTTGTTGAGACCGATGAATTGTGGGTTTATGATCAAGTTTATCTATGAACAATATTTGAATCTTCTCTGAATTCGTTTATGTATGATTGGTTATCTTTGCAAGTCTCTTCGAATTATCAGTTTGGTTTGGCCTACTAGATTGGTTTTTCTTGCAATGGGAGAACTGCTTAGCTTTGGGTTCAATCTTGCGGTGTTCTTTCCCAGTGACAGTAGGGGCTGCAAGGCACGTATTGTATTGTTGCCATCGAGGATAACAAGATGGTTTTTTTTATCATATTGCATGAATTTATCCCTCTACATCATGTCATCTTGCTTATGGCGTTACTCTGTTCTTATGAACTTAATACTCTAGATGCATGCTGGATAGCGGTCGATGTGTGGAGTAATAGTAGTAGATGCAGGCAGGAGTCGGTCTACTTGTCTCGGACATGATGCCTATATACATGATCATACCTAGATATTCTCATAACTATGCTCAATTCTGTCAATTGCTCAACAGTAATTTGTTCACCCACCGTAAAATACTTATGCTCTTGAGAGAAGCCACTAGTGAAACCTATGGCCCCCGGATCTATCTTCCATCATATTAATCTTTCAATACTTAGTTATTTTCATTGCCTTTTATTTTACTTTGCATCTTTATCATAAAAATACCAAAAATATTATCCTATCATATCTATCAGATCTCACTCTCGTAAGTGACCGTGTAGGTATTGACAACCCCTTATCGCGTTGGTTGCGAGGATTTATTTGTTTTGTGTAGGTGCGAGGGACTCGCGCGTAGCCTCCTACCGGATTCATACCTTGGTTCTCAAAAACTGAGGGAAATACTTACGCTACTTTGTTGTATCACCCTTTCCTCTTCAAGGGAAAACCAACGTAGTGCTCAAGAGGGAGAAAAATTGAAAGACGCTTGGTATAGAATTTGCAATGCTCAAAATAGATCTACCCGGAAGCAATCTACTTCTGTTCTTCTTCGCAATTTTTATGTAGGCGCTAATCCTTGGTATAGATATATTCTTGATACCATTACCGGAGGGAATTTCTTGGGTAGCCATACTTTTGACTCTTATAATGCTATGATATATTTATTTGGCTCGCCACCTCTTTTGGTTAATGGAACTATGTTAACTTTGGAGCATGTAATACAAAGACTTGAAATTATTGAAAATAAAGTTGCTACCGTAGAGTTAATTGAAAATCTAGATAAAAAGATCCACAACCAAATTACTCAATATGGATCTAAGGTAGGAGTCACTTTGAAAAATATTAAGGAGAGGGAACCCATAGTTAATGAAAGAATAAATCAAGATTCCACTAGAATCGATAAACTTGAGGGTATCATTACCAACTTGGGAACCGCTTTTTCTTCCGTAAAGAGTACTCCAAGTCCTCCAACTAAAATTGCCAAGCTTATGTATGTTCCTAAAAAAGGGTGAATCCTTTAGTAAGGAAACTGCGGATCTTAAATCTATAAGTATTCATCCCAATCATTTTTCTATCATTAGGGAACCATTTGCTACAAATGAATTTTTCGATCTTGTTCCTAGAAGTTTGATAATTAATAAAAAGAAAGAAACTCTAAAAGATAATAGATGTCTTATTGAAGAACTGCCTACAAAAGATGGCAATACCTAGATCTATCCTTGCTTTTATGCCTAGCTAGGGGCGTTAAACGATAGCGCTTGTTGGGAGGCAACCCAATTTTTTTTTTGCTTTTTGCTTCTGTTTAGGAATAAAATTTGATCTAGCCTCTGGTTAGATATGTTTTAATTAGTGTTTGTGCCAAGTTAAACCTATAGGATCTTCTTGGATGATAGTTATTTGATCTTGCAGAAAATTCCAGAATCTTTCTGTTCACGAAAATAATTGTTAGAAATCACCAGAACGTGATAAAATATTGATTCTAATTGATGCTGATCAATAAACAAATTTTCTAGGTCTTCCTATTTTGGCTGATTTTTTGGAGTTCCAGAAGTTTGCGTTAGTTACAGATTACTACAGACTGTTTGTTTTTGACAGATTCTGTTTTTCGTGTGTTGTTTGCTTATTTTGATGAATCTATGGCTAGTAAAATAGTTTTTAAACCATAGAGAAGTTGGAATACAGTAGGTTTAACACCAATATAAATAAAGAATGAGTTCATTACAGTACCTTGAAGTGGTCTTTTGTTTTCTTTAGCTAACGGAGCTCACGAGATTTTCTGTTAAGTTTTGTGTTGTGAAGTTTTCAAGTTTTGGGTGAAAGATTTGATGGATTATGGAACAAGGAGTGGCAAGAGCCTAAGCTTGGGGATGCCCATGGCACCCCCAAGATAATCTAAGGACACCATAAAGCCAAAGCTTGGGGATGCCCCGGAAGGCATCCCCTCTTTCGTCTACTTCCATCGGTAACTTTACTTGGAGCTATATTTTTATTCACCACATGATATGTGTTTTGCTTGGAGCGTCTTGTATTATTGTAGTCTTTATTTGTTAGTTTAACACAATCATCCTTGCTGTACACATCTTTTGAGAGAGACACACATGATTCGGAAATTATTAGAATACTCTATGTGCTTCACTTATATCTTTTGAGCTATATAGTTTTGCTCTAGTGCTTCACTTATATCTTTTAGAGCACGGTGGTGGATTTGTTTTATAGAAACTATTGATCTCTCATGCTTCACTTATATTATTTTGAGAATCTTAAAATAGCATGGCAATTTGCTTTATATAATATCATGAGAAATTTGATGCTTGATAATTGTTTTGAGATATAAAGGTGGTAATATCATAGTTGTGCTAGTTGAGTAATTGTGGAATTGAAAAATACATGTGTTGGAGTTTGTGATTCCCGTAGCATGCACGTATGGTGAACCGTTATGTAACAAAGTCGGAGCATGAAGTATTTGTTGATTGTCTTCCTTTGTGTGGCGGTCGGGATCGCGCGATGGTTAACTCCTACCAACCCTTCCCCTAGGAGCATGCGTAGTAGTACTTTGCTTCGAGGGCTAATAAATTTTTGCAATAAGTATATGAGTTCTTTATGACTAATGTGAGTCCATGGATTATACGCACACTTACCTTTCCGCAATTTCTAGCCTCTTCGGTACCGCGCATTGCCCTTTCTCACCTTGAGAGTTGGTGCAAACTTCGCCGATGCATCCAAACCCCGTGATACGATACGCTCTATCACACATAAACCTCCTTATATCTTCCTCAAAACAGCCACCATACCTACCTATCATGGCATTTCCATAGCCATTCCGAGATACATTGCCATGCAACTTTCCACCGTTTCATTTATCATGACATACTCCATCATTGTCATATTGCTTTGCATGATCATGTAGTTGACATTGTATTTGTGGCAAAGCCACCGTTCATAGTTCTTTTATACATGTCGCTCTTGATTCATTGCATATCCCGGTACACCGCCGGAGGCATTCTTATAGAGTCATATTTTGTTCTAAGTATTGAGTTGTAATTTATGAGTTGTAAGTAAATAAAAGTGTGATGATCATCATTATTAGAGCATTGTCCCAAGTGAGGAAAGGATGATGGAGACTATGATTCCCCCACAAGTCGGGATGAGACTCCGGACTAAAAAAAAGAGGCCATAAAAAAAGAGAAAAGGCCCAAATAAAAAAAAATGAGAGAAAAAGAGAGAAGGGACAATGTTACTATCCTTTTACCACACTTGTGCTTCAAAGTAGCACCGTGATCTTCATAATAGAGAGTCTCTCATTTTGTCACTTTCATATACTAGTGGGAAATTTCATTATAGAACTTGGCTTGTATATTCCAATGATGGGCTTCCTCAAATGCCCTAGGTCTTCATGGGCAAGCAAGTTGGATGCACACCCACTTAGTTTCTTTTTGAGCTTTCATACACTTACAGCTCCAGTGCATCCGTTGCATGGCAATCCCTACTCCTCGCATTAACATCAATTGATGGGCATCTCCATAACCCGTTGATTAGCCTCGTTGATGTGAGACTTTCTCCTTTTTTGTCTTCCCACATAACCCCTACCATTATACCTTATTCCACCATAGTGCTATATCCATGGCTTGCGCTCATGTATTGCGTAAGAGGTGAAAAGGCTGAAGCACGTTAAAAGTATGAACCAAATGCTTGGCCAAAATCGGGGTCGTACATGATATGAATATTTTGTGTGGGGAAGATGGAGCATAGCCAGACTATATGATTTTGTAGGGATAACTTGCTTTGGCTATGTTATTTTGATAAGACATAATTGCTTAGTTAGTATGCTTGAAGTATTATTATTTTTATGTTAACATTAAACTTTTATCTTGAATCATATCAAATCTGAACATTCATGCCACAATAAAGAAGAATTATATTGAAATTATGCCTAGTAGCATTCCACATCAAAAATTCTGTTTTTATCATTTACCTACTCGAGGACGAGCAGGAATTAAGCTTGGGGATGCTTGATACGTCTCCAACGTATCTATAATTTTTTATTGCTCCATGCTATATTATATTCTATTTTGGACATTATTGAGATTTATTATACACTTTTATATTATTTTTGGGACTAACCTGTTAACCGGAGGCCCAGCCCAGAATTGTTGTTTTTTGCCTATTTCAGAGTTTTGCAGAAAAATAATATCAAACGGAGTCCAAACGGAATGAAACCTTCGGGAACGTGATTTTCGGAACGAACATGATCCAGAGGACTTGGACCCTACGTCAAGAAACAAAAGAGGAAGCCACGAGGTACGGGCGCGCCTACCCCCCCCCCCCCCCCAGGCGCGCCCTCCACCCTCGTGGGCCCCCTGTTGCTCCACCGACGTACTCCTTCCTCCTATATATACCTACGTACCCCCAAACGATCAGATACCGAGCCAAAAACCTAATTGCACCGCCGCAACCTTCTGTACCCACGAGATCCCATCTTGGGGCCTGTTCCGGAGCTCCGCCGGAGGGGGCATCGATCACGGAGAGCTTCTACATCAACACCATAGCCTCTCCGATGATGTGTGAGTAGTTTACCTCAGACCTTCGGGTCCATAGTTATTAGCTAGATGACTTCTTCTCTCTTTTTGGATCTCAATACAATGTTCTCCCCCTCTCTCGTGGAGATCTATTCGATGTAATCTTCTTTTGCGGTGTGTTTGTTGAGACCGATGAATTGTGGGTTTATAATCAAGTTTATCTATGAACAATATTTGAATCTTCTCTGAATTCTTTTATGTATGATTGGTTATCTTTGCAAGTCTCTTCGAATTATCAGTTTGGTTTGGCCTACTAGATTGGTTTTTCTTGCAATGGGAGAAGTGCTTAGCTTTGGGTTCAATCTTACGGTGTCCTTTCCCAGTGACAGTAGGGGCAGCAAGGCACGTATTGTATTGTTGCCATCGAGGATAACAAGATGGTTTTTTTATTATATTGCATGAATTTATCCCTCTACATCATGTCATCTTGCTTAAGGCGTTACTCTGTTCTTATGAACTTAATACTCTAGATGCATGCTGGATAGCGGTCGATGTGTGGAGTAATAGTAGTAGATGCAGGCAGGAGTCGGTCTACTTGTCTCGGACGTGATGCCTATATACATGATCATACCTAGATATTCTCATAACTATGCTCAATTCTGTCAATTGCTCAACAGTAATTTGTTCACCCACCGTAAAATACTTATGCTCTTGAGAGAAGCCACTAGTGAAACCTATGGCCCCCGGGTCTATCTTCCATCATATTAATCTTTCAATACTTAGTTATTTTCATTGCCTTTTATTTTACTTTGCATCTTTATCATAAAAATACAAAAAATATTATCCTATCATATCTATCAGATCTCACTCTCGTAAGTGACCGTGTAGGGATTGACAACCCCTTATCGCGTTGGTTGCGAGGATTTATTTGTTTTGTGTAGGTGCGAGGAACTCGCGCGTAGCCTCCTACTGGATTGATACCTCGGTTCTAAAAAACTGAGGGAAATACTTACGCTACTTTGCTGCATCACCCTTTCCTCTTCAAGGGAAAACCAACGCAGTGCTCAAGAGGTAGTAGCGCGCCGCTTCGTCCACGTTGTCTTCTCCTACACCGAAACGATGCTTCGTGACAATGTGCCGCGGCCACCGAGGTAGTGGAGGAGGCGCCCACACACCTTCGAGATTGGCTGGGGAAACTCCTCCGTCATGGGCTTGTCGAGACTACAACGAGGCAGCAACGCCGACTCCTTCACGCGGCGTCCGATTTGGACGTCGTGGTTGTGCACACGAGTGGGGGGGGCGGCTCCGCCTTGATGCAGTGGTGACGTGGCAACGCCGACTCCTCCTGGACGCGGGTTTGCGGCAGCAAGGGCGGCATTGGAACACGTTACCAGAGGGACTGCTCGATCATGACGTTCATCTCCACCTTGTACTCCTCGTCTGTGATCGCCGCCTCCTCCTCCTCCTCGTCGAAGGAGGCGATCATCGTGGAGTCGATCGACCCAAAGAGTGATGGGCAGAGAGGAGTGCATGTACGATGATCGGAGAGGAGAGGATGTGCGGTGATTGTAGACGAGAGTATATGGTGTGATGTGGGTGCCGGAGCCATGTTTAAATAGGCACGACCAAGCGATTAGACGGGCAGCCGGCTTCAACGCGGTAGCGAGGGCTTCTCATTCGCCACGTCGGCATTGAAACACCCTGATCGACATCAATGCCGTGTGGAGTCACGTCCGTTCTGGAGCGGCCTAACCGCCATGAATGCACAACGTTGCTTCGCGGGGAGAAGGTTTGGGGGTGGAGCGTGGAGATCAGGCGCATACATAACAACAATCGGACATCCACATAGCTCCCCCCGGATTGTGTCCGGTTTGTAGGATTTCGGGGACATGCCTACCGCTCGGTCGGTAGATTAGCAGATAGTAGCTTGTCTCAAGCAGTCTGGGCAATTCCAGAAAAAAGGGAAAAGGGCACATGATGGACATTGTATTACGGTTTGATTTCGCGGATGATTGATTTCATTTGTTTTGAGCAAACAATATATTTATGTTTTGTCTTATGATTGGTTCTAAGTCCAACGACTGTGTTGACAATTGAGGCACACGATTTGTGAACCATGAAGTTTGCACTTTATTCTACAATGGCTTCCGGTTGATATTTAGCTAATTACCTTGACGTGTTTTCTCTCTCTTGCCAATGGTACATCTACTCCTATTGATTTAATATATCGAGGTTAATCATATTTTCACTTCCATAAATAAATTATTTGCATGACCATTGTTACAAAAAAAAATTGCCAACAAAAATTATTGATAAATTTGGCATACCAATTATTATGATTCCGTTTGCTTAAAAACAAAATAATGTTAATTGAGCTTATAATTTAGACATACATGATCATGGAAGCATGTAGCGAGAGGAGGAAGTCAACAATTATACTTGCAATTGTGGTAAGTTTCCAATTGAACTACTTGTTTGATTGTTCATTTTATAGGTTCGGCATGCATGTAGGATCGTGAAGGGTTCATGTTTATTTTTTGTCTTACAGTTTTTGAATCTAATGGGTACACGTGCATGCGGTTAATGATTTTATTAGAAGTGAAAACAAAGCATCCAGTTGACCAATGTTTTAGGATGCCAATGAACTTTTGATTTATGAAGTAGTACAAATTTTTAACCTTTAATTCTAACGCATTAATTTTATCTAGGCCGAATCACTTCTCCTGAATATACCACAAAAATTGCCATGACCAAGAAAAGTGATTGTGGTTGATTCATCGACCGTATTCATCTGGGTTATCTCCGACATCGTTTTAAATAAATTTACTGAGCTAGGGACATGGAAGAATTTTTGTCTTGCAACGCACGGACAATTTTTCTAGTTTAACTAAAGGGTAATTTGGGAATTGTAGTCAATATCCGATGTAACTATCCAGAACTCCAGATCCACGGCCACCGTGGGCGTGGCCGGAACTGCAGCCACACGAAGGAGACGTAGGGTCGTAGGTATAGTGGTATACTCCTCCACAGACGATAACTACGGCCTTGTAGAATTCAATTTACATATGCGCTTGCTCGCAGGGGATGGACGCCACGGCGAGATATCATATCTTGACATTAAACACGCAGCAGCAGCAGCAGCAGCAGCAAATGACCAAATTAAACGTAGAGATCATACTATCCTCATCAACGAGTCAACCAAGTCACACGCTGCTTATTAAGTTCATTACAAGTAAACTTCGGTTTCCAAACACACGCGCCACCAACAGAGCCGCACACGCCCGCGATCTCGCAACAAACCCAACAAGGAAACGACGACGTACTGGCTGAACTGATGAACTGATGGAGTCGCTCGCCGGGGAGGTAGCGCGCCGCTCAGACCGCCGCGCCACCTGCGCCCTCCGCCTGGCCGCCGCCGCCGCCGGCGGCTCCGGCCTGCGCCTGCGGGTTCCCGCGCGCCTGGATCTTGGCCAGAATGCACTGGCCGATGTCGTCGATGGCGCCCTTCGCGAACAGGAAAAGGATGATGCTCGCCACACCGTCAAGGAAACCCCATCCGTACTCGTCCATGGACTAGAGGACTAGCTTGGCGTGCGTGCGTGATTGGATGGGCAGAAGAGGGGAGGGTGCGATGGGTCGATGAAGAGCAGAAGAGTGAGGAGTGGTGGAAGAAAGTGACTACACAGGAGGGGTTTAAAAGGAACACGCTCTCTCTGCGCTCTGGCCGGTACATGGGTCATTTTGCTGCAGACGCGGTGCCAAGGCGTAGCAAAGTGCTGTGAGACCCAGCTGGGTCGACGCGGTAGGTCGTCTTGGACGCACACCCGATGTGTCGAAACAAGGTAGGTAGCTGGCCCCTGTGGCCTGTGCTGCATACGGAAATGGTGGCTAGGCGCCCGTCGACCAGCCACGCACCTCAATAATTTCACGGTGCCCGCCAAGACATGACCATCATCTCATGAGCTTTTGTGCCACATACCGTGCCTTTCAGAAATGTGCCGATTTGAAGAGAACACGGAGATTGAAGGGTTTTTTTTTTCTTCGAAAAAGAGGTTGGAACCCTTGGCCTCTGCATCAGTTGATCCCATGAACACACCTAGGTGAGTCTTCTGCTGCGGCGCAGGGAGTCACAACCAGTAGCAATCAAGCAGCCCGAATAACCTAATTTTGGGTTCAATAGCTGCTCATCGCGGCACCATATATATTGCTGAGATCTTCTTCCTCAGTCCCAAGTGAAGTACATAACCAAAGCAATTACGGTAGAAACATTACAATACATGAATGTAATACATAGGACTATGTCGACTTCTTCCGCGGCAACGCTTCAGGAAGGGATGTGCACCGATGCCGTCGTCGTCACCGCGGCAACGTCTTCAATAAGATAACTCCGCAACTTACTGCTACTGTGTTCGACCAATAAAGGCCAGAACGAGGGTTTTCACACCGGACATGAAGTGTGTTCCAAACACCGTCTTGGCAACAAATCTTCCGACCGTCACGCTTACTAGTCCTGCACACTAGGCCAGGGTGTGGCACTAATAGATGAGTGGGATGTAAGGCCAACAAAGACCATCACCATGGCCGTCAGGAGGCCGGCCATGCCATGATGCAGAAGTAGCCGCTGCCACCTCATACCGATGTGATCCCTGAGGTCATTGCCCCAACGTCCTTCGTGTGAACAAAGGAGCCTTCGATCCATCCATGTTCCATCATGGATCGAGAGCCTGCCTGCCGACGGCATTCAAACTTGTACACAGAGAGATTGAAGTGAATGGAGCAATCTATATTGTAGGATTTGTTCAGATATTTATAGATCCTAAACGGGTGCTTACAATGTCGGTGTACAACGTTTGGACAACCCCAAGATTCCAATTGTCAGATAGGATATTCTAAAGAATCAACTAAACTGCCTTGGTTCCTTGACACATGCACTTGGACAACGTTGTTTTCTTAGCTTCATTATCTTGATAATCTTCTTATATCTTGACTGCCAGAAAGTCTTGCATTTTCTTGATAGTCTTTGATCTTGAAACTTTCGATAATCTTTGATCTAGTATTGTTTATGTTCTTCAAAATGCACGCAGGTAAAATATAAGGAGAACTATAGGAATTTAATATACTAATCATTTATCTCATTAAAACCTACGCGAGAAACCAATTTTTGAAGAAAAACTCATAATTAAAGAGTAAAATATTTATTATCGGATGATAATTAGTAAGTTTAGTTCTAGGAAATTGCTCCTGCTAAGCTTTGGAAATTTTGTAATCGTCTTATACCAATGCCCTGAATGCATTTCTGAAATGAAGCTATTGGTAAAGACTTAGTGAACAAATCTGCAAGATTATTACAAGATTTTGTTTGCAAAATATGAATTCCTCCAGAAGAAAATGTAATACATGACGAAAAATAAGTTTTGGAGCAATATGTTTAGCGATATTACTTCAAATCTAGGCATATGCATCTGAGCAACATATGCATCATTATCCTCGTAGATAATGGTTGGTGATTCTAATGAACCAATACCACATGATGTTTGAATATGGCTAATCAGTCTGTCAAGCCATACACACTCTCGTGAGGCTTCATAGCTATTTTAGACTGGTTAGTGGAATTTGCTACTAAAGTTTGCTTTGTTGCTTTCATGGAATAGCAGTTCCATCATATAAAATACAAACCCCAGTTTTGACCTGGCATTACGAGGACCAAAAAGTTATCCAAGGCCAATATAGCCAATTAGGGTCATTTCTTGATTTTCTTGATAATATAAACCAAGTTATTTAGTACCATGCAAATATCTTAAGATATTCTTTACTCTTACCCAATAAATCATGTTGGAGTTGCACTATGTCTAGTCAATACATTTATTACAAAGACAATGTCAGCTCCAACAATTTTGTGTTGCAAATCTAATATTCTCGGAACTTCACATTCAGATTCACTCATACGTGGATCTAAGGACCGAATGCCTGTAACATTCCAATGTATTTCCTGTAATTTTTTATGGTTTGTTTTTCCCCCTGATGCCAGGAAATGTTCCTCGTCAAAATTTTAATCAGCATATTGGATTATGAACAGGTCCATGTTAGCGGTTCTAAGTATTTTACAATTGGCATTGAATTGGTACGTATACAACACAATCA
The DNA here is from genome assembly GCF_018294505.1 of Triticum aestivum. Taxonomy (NCBI): domain Eukaryota; kingdom Viridiplantae; phylum Streptophyta; class Magnoliopsida; order Poales; family Poaceae; genus Triticum; species Triticum aestivum. The sequence continues at coordinate 82,575,443 of NC_057799.1, forward strand.
AATTTTCGCGGATGAAAAATACTTTGCTGATTGCTACATACTATTTGAAACGTGGAAGTTTCATCATTTGCAGCTTGGTCTTGCTTGTATCAACCCTTGGGCGTGTAAAACCGCATGTCCATAACAGCTAAATTCCAATTCTGCAATAGTGGCCTAGTAATTAGTCTCACTCTTTTAATTAAATATTCAGCCATTTCATTTTGTGTATATGACCATAGGGTGTCGAATGTTCTAGACGGATACCTATAGCTGTAAAACAATCACTAAATGTGCATGAACTAAATTTTGTGGCATTATCCATTCTTACTGTTTTTATTGCATGTTCAAGGTTGACTTGCTGACAATTCGATAATTTGGCAAAGACATGTTGACGAGTGGATAATAAACAGATACGTGACCATCTAGTGGATGCATATATTAGCACCATGAAGTACCCAAACTGTCCATAGTGTATTGGACCACATATATCACCTCTAATTCTTTCAAGAAAGTTAAGTGACTCCTTTTAAAATTTGAGGTATGATGGCTTAATATTTAATTTCCCAGTAGCACATGCGGTGCATATAAAATCGGATGATTTGGGAAATCTTCTAATTGGTAAATTATGACGAAAATAATTAATTATAATTGTTCTCATCACACCCTATTCCAGGATGACCAAGGCGATCATGCCATGTTTTGAATTTATCAAGATTTTGAAAGAAAATAAATTGTATGCAATATAAGGTACGGATTCTTCCTACATTGGATTGTTTCACCTAAAATTTATTTCTTCCGTTATGTAGTCTATTCACTTGGGTTCGACCGGTGCCTGATAATTTGAACAGAATAGACCAGTTGTGAATGAGATAATGTTTATTGCAGGATTCGTTGAAGTATTTATATGTTCTCAAGGGGGTGCTTACAAATTTTCTTTTTAACTTGGTGCTCACATTTTTTTTAAACCGGTGCTTATAAAGACGGTTCGCTATGTACAACGTCAAGATTCTAACTGCCGGAGGTGATTATAGTACGAGTTACCGAGGCCGGCCCTTCTGCAATCCCTCCGGCACGCATGGCTGCCTATAGTTCGGGGACCGAGAGGGGTTAGGGGAAGCCCGTATGTTCTCTCTAATCGCACGAGGAATGTCCCCTTAATAATTTGGTGGAATCAGGGGCATGTGAGTGTGATCGCGCGCAGGAGATGGGCAGTTAGATAGACATCGACCGGTCAATTAACATTGCAGCAGCAGCAGCAGTAGAAACTGCTCCTGTAATTGTCGCCAAAGAAAGCAAGATCAGGGGAGAAACACAAACATAAGTAGGAGTACTGTATTAATTTTAGTCTTTTGATTAAATATTCAGCCATTTCATTTTGAGTATGAACATAGGTACTGAATGTTCTAGATGGATACCTAAAGTCAAAAAAATAATCATTAAATGTTTGCGAACTAAATTTAGCTGCATTATCCATTCTTATTGTTTCTATCGTGTGTTCAGGATGATTTGCTCACAAGTTGATAATTTGAGCAATTAATTTTGCAAAGACATGGTTATGTGTAGATAACAAACGCGGATGCATCTATTAGCACCATGCAGTACCTAAATTGACCATAGAGGTTGTATTGGACCACATATATTTCCTTGAATTATGTCAAGAAAATTAAGTTAGTCATTTGTAAGTTTGAGGCATACAAAATCCATTGATTTGGGAACATCTAATTGGTAAATTATGGCCAAAAAATTACGTATAGTTTTTCTCATCATACGTCTTCCAGAAATGACCAAGGCTTTCATGTCAAGTCTTATCATCATGAAGGAGTCAACGACAACGTTCTGCTATGACTTTTGCCACAACGTAAAAGCGATCATTTTTTTTAGACTAATAACGAATTACCGAGGCAATCTCACTGGCAGTGGCAGGCTTGGCTGACTGCAGTTCGTAGGAATCGTACGAGGAATGTTCCCTCAATAATTTGGTGGAATCGGGTGCAAACGAAACAGCTCTGCGTACGATTAATTTTCATCGGATAGCTATACGACCAGACTGCAAATGCTATGACCCACAAACTGGATCATCTACATTTTGTCTTTAATCGTACATGTTGGACGGGAATTGATCATACGTATAGCAAGGTTGCGGGTGCAGGAGATGGGCGGGTAGCTATCGACTGCTCAATTAACAATGCTGCAGCAGCAGCATCTCCTGTAATTATCGGCAAAAAAGCTAGATCGGGGAGAAATATATATGTATATATATATATATATATATATATATATATATATAAATACTTCACACACATGGAAAATGTAGGGTACGTCGAGTTCAATATATCATCCTCATCAACGGGTCAAGGACCATGCATGCCCCTGCTAATGAGTACCAGGCCACCAGCTGCCAATTAACTCCATTATTACAACTAAACTCTGATGCTGATCGAGTGACGAAACGCACGCAAGGCGACACTGAACTTGCATGCCTCTCACCTCTGGGCTATCGAGCATGCGCCAGCTCAGGCTGCCGCGCCTGCGCCTTCCGCCTGGCCGCCGCCGGCTCCACCATGCGCCTGCGGCTTCCGGATCAACGCCAGGATGATCCGGCCGGTGTAGGCGAGGATCCTCACCGCGAGCAGGAAGCCGGCGGTGCACTGTACACCGCCAATGAAACCCGCTTCATACTCCCCCATGACCGCCACCGCCCGCCCACCGGTGTGTTTGTGTGTGAGAGAGCTCGCTGGGAGGGAGAGGAAGTGAGGATGGGGTGAGGAGTGGTGGAAGAAGTAGGCAGGAGCACACACACACGCTCTCTCCGCTCCAGGTTCCGGGGTTTTAATGGCTTCTGCACGCCATTTACTTGAGTAATTTAACTGAACTGACAAGACGCGGTGCCAAGAGCCAGCTGGGTCGACGCGGTAGGCCCTGGACGCACGCCCGATGTGTCCAAGCTAGCTAGCCGGTTGGCTGGCTCCTGTGTTGTGCTGTATACGGAAACGGAAACGGATGCATGCACTTCCCTGGTGACCGTTGAAAAAAGATCAGCCACACACTTCAATAATTTCACTGCCCATCTCGTGAGCTTTTGTGCCACAGAGTGGGTTATGCACCATGACCAATTGCATGAATATGTACCGTTGCATGAACATGTACAGTTGCATGATCGATGCGGTTGGATCGACCTACTTTGTTCCAATTACTCCCAAGGCGAGCTTACAAGCCCTATAATGTGTAGGCTCGCCCACCTACTCATGCAGACCTTCGTCCATGGATCATGAGATGTTTCTCTCAAGCAAAGGACGAAGAGGAAGAAGCACAAAAGCAATGTATGTTTGATGTTGTACATGGCACTTAAACGAGGTCCTGTTTATGTGGTGCATGTTTCTTCTATTGTTATCTTGGAAGTTTTGCAATTTGTAATTATCATGGTTGTTATGTGCACTGATAGGGGGCAGCCAACCATAGCCATTCGAATCAAGGATATACGATCTTATTAGGTAGGAAAATTGGAACTATGATATCGATAAACCAAACAACTAATAAGGAAGTTCTAATACATAATCCATTGTTGTCACCTCTCTGCACCGATTGCCTTTCTATTCTTTCTGTAACCAAGTCCCATCTAGAAGTCAATATCCATAGCCAAATTAAAATGAAAATGGCGAGGAAATATTCAGATTGATTAAAATACAAATGTGGTGTTGATTTTGAAGTAAATCTGGATGTGTAAGTGGATATATCCATATCCCAACAGAATTATGTTATCCAATATAAAAAAATATGGACTCATGGCCCCCATTATCCAATGTAAAAACCTTACAAGTGGTGAAATTTTAATTTTGTGTGATCAAATCTTAGAAAATATTGTGAGTATTATAGTAGTACTTATCTGCTAATTAGTCCATCACTGACTTACTGTCTATCATGAGTCTAATTTTATGTCACATATTTACTGGCTTATTTATTATGCGCAATGTGTCGCTAATAAAATTTTAAGATCTGCTTTGCGTTCATTTCTGATACCATCCAGATTCATATTCATATTCAAGTAACATTCGCTTTGCATTCATATCTGATAACATCTGGGTTCAGATTCATTTTTTTTTGGAAAAGGGGTGATACCCCGGCCTCTGCATCAGGAGGATGCATACGGCCACTTTGATAAATAAAATAAGTTCCACAATGTCAAGAAAGTCGTAAAAGAAAACTACGTCGAGCTCACATAGACCTCGTCAGGAAGATACAAAATAAAAAGGCCATAAAGCCACAACCGGCTGGCAGAAAATTAGGAATGGAAACTAATTGCCAATCCTATTACATGACCGCCATCCAAACCGGTTGAATATATCCCGCGCTACCATCTCCCACCGGACAGATCCAGTAACCAAACGCTCCCTGGCCTCCGTCGGAGTGAGTAGGGACCACATACGGATCAACGCCGTAGCTCGGAATACAACCTGCAAAAAATGAATAGTAGTTATTCTGTTAAAAGCCAGATCATTTCTGCAGTTCCAAATTGCCCATAACAACGCACAAACTCCTACACGAATATGTCTAGCTGTACCGGACTCTATCCCATCCAGCCACGTTCCAAATAACGACCCGACCGAACTCGGAGGAGTAATGTTAAAAGCAATTTGCACGGAGCGCCACAAATTTTTTGCCAACGGGCACTCAAAGAATAGATGCTTAATGGTTTCATCCCGATCACAGAAACTACACCTAGTAGATCCTGTCCAATTGCGCTTAACCAAGTTATCCTTTGTTAAAATGACCTGTTTATGTACAAACCACATAAACACTTTGATTTTCAAAGGAACTTTAACTTTCCAAACATGTTTGGAGTTAGGAATGACACTCGAGTTAATAACATCGATGTACATCGATTTAACGGTAAAATGTCCAGACCTAGTAAGCTTCCAACACAACTGATCGGGCTGATTTTGTAGCTGAACCTCCATCAGTCTACGCACCAGATGAAGCCAAGCTTCCCATCTATTACCAACAAGCACCCTTCTAAACTGAATATTAAGGGGTGTGGCTTGCATACTCGTTGCCACAAGCGCATCACGGCGATGCACAATACGATATAGAGTTGGGTACTGTAACGCCAACGGAGTCTCACCAAGCCAGGTGTCCTCCCAGAAGCGAGTATCATTACCATCGCCGACTATAAACTTTGTTCTATTAAAGAAGGCTGTCTTAACTCTCATAAGCCCCTTCCAAAATGGCGAATCAGTTGGTCGCATTGTCACCTGTGACAATGTTTTGGATTGCAAATACTTGTTACGAAGTATCTGTGCCCAAGTCGCATCAGTCCCATCTGATAACTTATATAGCCACTTACTAAGCAGGCATCTGTTCTTTACCTCAAGATTCTCAATACCCAACCCCCCCCTGATCCTTGGGACGACAAATAATATCCCACTTGGCGAGTCTATACTTTCTTTTTAGATCATCACTCTGCCAAAAAAATCTTGACCGATAAAAGTCCAGTCGTTTCCGAACCCCAACTGGAACCTCAAAGAAAGATAGTAGGAACATCGGCAAACTTGTGAGCACCGAATTAATAAGAATCAACCGGCCTCCATAAGACAGAAGTTTGCCCTTCCAACAACTAAGTTTCTTTTCGAAACGATCTTCGATACATTTCCATTCTCTGTTCGTGAGCTTACGATGATGAATGGGTATACCTAGGTAAGTAAAAGGTAAAGCCCCTAATTCACAACCGAACAATTGCCTATAAGCCTCTTGTTCCTCCTTGGCTCGACCAAAGCAGAACAACTCGCTTTTATGAAAGTTAATCTTTAAACCGGACAACTGTTCAAATAAACACAACACGAGCTTCATGTATCTCGCTTTTGCCAAGTCATGCTCCATGAAGATGATTGTATCATCAGCGTATTGCAAAATGGAGACACCCCCATCAACTAGGTTAGGCACCAAGCCACCTACCTGACCGGCGTCCTTTGCCCTACCTATAAGAATGGCCAACATATCAACTACAATGTTGAACAATATAGGGGACATTGGATCTCCTTGTCTCAGGCCTTTGTGTGTCTGGAAATAGTGACCTATATCCTCATTGACTTTAATTCCAACACTGCCTTTTTGCGTAAAGGATTCTACCTGGCGTCGCCAGGCCTCATCAAAACCCTTCATGCGTAAAGCCTGTTGAAGGAAAGGCCATTTGACTTTGTCATACGCTTTTTCGAAATCCACTTTGAAAACAACCCCATCCAGCTTTTTCGTGTGGATTTCATGGAGTGTTTCATGTAGGACCACTACACCCTCAAGAATGTTCCTGTCCGGCATGAAGGCCGTTTGAGTAGGCTGCACAACGGCATGTGCGATCTGTGAGAGCCTATTGGTCCCGACCTTGGTGAAAATTTTGAAGCTAACATTAAGAAGACAGATTGGCCTGAATTGCTCAATTCTCACTGCCTCTGCTTTCTTAGGAAGAAGGGTAATCGTTCCAAAATTTAGCTGAAAAAGATGAAGCTGCCCAGCAAACAGATCATGGAACAAAGGCAACAAATCTCCTTTAATAATAAACCAGCATTTCTTATAAAACTCCGCTGGAAATCCATCTGGGCCAGGCGCTTTGTTAGTTTCCATTTGGGAGACGGCATCAAATACCTCTTTCTCGGTAAAAGGAGCCGTCAAAACATCATTCTCCACAACTGTGAGCTGAGGAACATCCTCAACCCTGGACTCATCCAGAGACACACAGTTATTGTCTGGAGGACCAAACAACTGCTTATAGAATTCAGTAATGTACAATTTTAGGTTCTCCTGTCCTACAATTGTACCCTCATCTTGCTCAAGCTGAAAGATCCTCTTCTTTCGATGCTTACCATTAGCAATCATATGAAAAAATTCAGTATTCGCATCCCCCTGGACTACTCTCCGGACCTTGGCCCGCAACGCCCACTTCAACTCTTCTTCCCTAAGAAGTTCCTTCAGCCTCAATTCCGCATCCCTCTTGGCTTGAAGCTCCGCTACTGGCAGCGGCGTGGTTTCTGCTTTTACATCTAGGGACTGAATAAGGGAAAGGAGCCTTTCCTTTTCAACCTTATAAATCCCGCTAAGATGCTTAGCCCATCCACGCAGGACACTCCGCAAGTGCCTATTCTTATTCTGCCATCGCTGGAGCGCAGTCTTGCCTCCTGAATCCTTAGCCCACTCTCTAGCCACAAGATCAAAGAAGCCTTCACGCTCAAACCAAGCCATCTCAAAGGAGAATACATTCTTATTCCCCAAATGGGAGGGCTGACCAGAGTCCACAAAAAGCGGCGTGTGGTCGGAAATACCACGGGATAAGGCCTGGACTGTTACTAGAGGGAACTTCTGTTCCAAATCGACACTAGCCAACACACGGTCCAACTTTTCATACGTCGGATTTGGCAGCGCATTCGCCCAGGTAAATTTTCTGCCCGAGAGCTCAATTTCTCTCAGGTTCAGGCTCTCAATGATAGTATTAAACATGAACGACCATCTGCCGTCAAAGTTATCATTGTTCTTATCCTCCCGCCTCCTAATAATATTGAAGTCACCCCCCACCAGGTACGGCAGCTGCTCGGAGCCACACATCCGAACTAGATCAGCCAGGAAATCGGGCTTGAGCTCGGGTTGCGCAGCCCCATAAACCGCAACCAGAGCCCAGTTAAACCCATCTTCCTTCGACCGCACCCGGAACTTGACTGCAAAGTCTCCCATAACCACAGTGCGAACCTCAAGCGTCTCGCATCTAACGCCGAGTAAGATTCCACCTGATCGCCCTCGCGGCGGCAAGCAGTGCCAATCAAAAGCAATACCTCCCGACAAAGAATTTAGAAACTGAGGTGCAAAATTATCTCTCCCCGTCTCCAAAAGAGCGATAAAATCTAAGCGATGTTCGACAGACGCCTCAGCAAGAAACCTTCTTTTAGCCAAGTCTCTCAGACCTCTACTATTCCAAAAGATTCCTTTCATAATTCATCGTAGAATTTTTTTGCCGAACGCAACCTAGCACTCCTACGCACTGCGGACACCGGGTATACCTTCCGTTTCCACTTGCTCTTTGGAATAACTTGACTCTGCAACTGGTCCTCATGCCCAGTGTCAGAGGGGCTTGCCAAGCCTATCTCAGTAGAGACATCCTCTACCCCCGCCTCGGAACTAGAAGGCAACAAATCCTCACAAAAATTACCAAGCACCCTGACCCCAAGCGCATCAACCTCCGAATCACACATGGGTTTAACAGCGGCAATATTGCGAATCATCTCTAAGGCCCGCTCAGCCTCTAGGTCAAGGAGATCATTAATAGAATTAGTAGTTTCATGTTCATTACTACCAAGAGAAACTCCTAATTGATTTGCATGATCAAGAATCTCATCATTTGAAAAATGCAATATGGAATTGGAAATATTGACCGACATACCAGTAGTGACTTCAACATCACGAAGCTTGGCCGCCCTCATAGCGCACCGTTGCTGGATGTCGTCCACCTTCGGATGTGCCTGGAGGCGGGCACTCACCCGGCGCCCCTCAGACATGGGGTCCTGGATCCCGCCAAACGCAATCACCTCCTCCCGAGAGATCACGGATGGGGTACGGCCTCCTGCCACACCCGAGCCCGCAGCCCGAGCGACCTGCCGGGGCCTCCCCACGGGCGCGCCAATAGGAGTAAGGGATGCCTGGCACGGCCCACCAGACGAGGGCATCACCGATGGTGGTGGAGACATGGCCAGGACCTCCCGTGGTTCAGATTCATATTTGCTTTGAAAATATGAAAAATGATGTGGGAAGGGCACGGTTCAATTTGCATTTGATTTGTTCCGTCCCTACATCAATCATATGATATAATGACCATCACACACTAGTAAAAGTTTGGTCTTTTACTACACCATGTAACATCATGAGGTATCACTCGTTCATCCTAGAATACTTTCTGTGACAAAGCTATGCTGAAACCGGCCCATCATAGTAGGCACGTCATACGGGTGTGTTTGGTTTCAGTCACAAAGTGGAACAACATGGTTCGGACCCGTTCCTAGATGTGGTTCTAGTGTTTGGTGCATAGATGGAATGGAACACACTCGTTCCCACCAAGGGAATATTCGGCCCATATGCGGAACCGGGTGATAGGTATCACGTGGAACGGCCGCTCTCTGCTCTCCCTCCCGAACGTCTCCTCTCCCCCATCTCTTTTCCTCCCGCAATCTGCGCCGCCGGACGTCCTCGCCCGATCTGCGCCGCCGGACGTCCTCGCCCGATCTGCGCCGCTAGCCGTCTTCCTTCGATCTGAAGCGTCGGCTACCTCCTCTATTCCTCCTCCAAAGCACAGCCTTCCTCTCCTCCGAAGCGTGGCGGTTGTACAGTCGGCGGCGGACTAGGAGCTCCTTCGGATGAGCGAACGGGTGCGCAGCACCGTCGACCTCCAAAGTTGTTTGGCGAGGGTGCGCCGTCGAGCTCCTCATTGCCGGTCTCCTCGGCTGGGCCTCCCCATGCCAGATCCGAAATCGAGCGTGACCGGCCCGCCGTGGTGTGAGTTCTTTGTCGTGCGGCGACCAGTAGCAGTCAGCTGTGATTTGTTTGTGTTCTACTCCCTCCGTCCGAAAAAGCTTGTCCCAAATGTATCTAGCATCAAGTTGTGCTAGATACATCCATTTGAGAAACAAGTTTGGGACAAGCTTTTTCGGACGGATGGACTAGATGGTGCTATGCATGTCGTCCACATACATCCATTTAAGAAACAAGTTTGGGACAAGCTTTTTCGGACGGATGGACTAGATGATGCTATGCATGTCGTCCACAGATGCATTAATATCCACCGTTTGAATTTTTTAATTTAGCACTCCACTCTGTCATGTTCGTTGTGGTTTTTACTTGTTGCGTGATAGAGCATTAGCAGTAGTTTGATTTTAAAAAATGATTGGAAGTTCAGATTTTGGGCAATATGTTCAAAATGTAAAAATCTATATGTCAGAGGTATTCTCAGTTTCTCACCATTCTCAGGGAAGAGGTGAACTGGATAAAATCAATTCCATTTTAGCTTTCTAACCAATCCATTATGTTTTAGTTCTATAAACCAAACACCGAAATGGCACCGTTCCATTCTATCTAATATCACTTACCAAACGCAGGAACTGAACCGACCCATTCTAGTAGAATGACATTCCATTCCACTTCGTTTCTAAACCAAACACACCCCAAGGCTAAAACATATTTGTGTCATAATTCTATGACTGAAATTTGTTTCATAGCAATATGGTAGCCTTCTATACTGAATACTTTAGTTATCGAAGGTAGAAAAAACCTCGTGAAAAGTAGCCAAATCGCCATCCAAATCCAAGGCTCGTGCATAGGTGGGTGATTTTCTTCTCTTGTTTTGCTGGGGGCGGGTGATATTCGTCTCAGATATTTTCTGTTTTATTTCTTTTGTATTCATTTTTCTTATTAATTTACAAGAATATATTTTTTAATTTATAATGGTTAGTTTATTTTATATCATATGTTTTCATTATCTTTTCTTTATTTCTCCTATTTGTTTCCTATTTCCTTTTGTTTTTCTTTTATGAGGAAATGTGCTCATTTTTTGACAAATGCATAATATTTCTATAAGTGGAACTTTATATACGTCAACATTTTACGAATACAAGTTGGACTATTTCTAATACACATTGAGCATTTTTTTAATACATGGCAAAAAAAAATTCAAAACATGTGTACTTTTCTCATAGATCAAGGACACTTTTCAAATACATTTAGAACATTTATTAAATAAATGATAGCAATTTTTTAATAGTGCGGCAGATTTTCTAAATATACATTGAATTTGTTTAGTAACTGATATATTTTTATATACAAGATAACTATTTGTTTAAACAAGGAAACACTTAAACAAATCATATGAACATTTTCAAAATCTATGAACCCTTTCGGAAAACATAGGTGAACATCTTTTAGCAATATATGAATACTTTAGTTCTTTATCTGTGATAATATTTTCTATGTATATATTCTTACTTTTCTTATGGCTATTTTTTAGTTCATCTATATTTTCTTTTTAATATTTCGCATTGTTGTTTCTTTTAATAAGAAATTTATTAAATTTTGTTCACTTTGTAAAAGTTAACATTTTTCAAATACAAGTTGGACATTTTAATACACCTTGAACTTTTTTTCAATACACGAAAAAAAGTCAAAACGATATGTACTTTTTAATACACCATGGTAACATTTTCAATACATGATCCATTTTTAAAATAATTCTAATCATTTTCTAAACATAAATCAAACTTATTAATACATGATAAACATTTTGAACACTATAAAAGATGAATATTGATTAACATGGAAACACTTTAAAAAATATGTGAACATTTTCAAAATCCGTGAACACTATATAGAAAAATATTAATCTCTTTTAACAATATATGATTATTTAATTTTTCATATGTGATAATATATTTACAACACACAAACATTTTCTTATTATCATTAAGTTGATGATATATTAATTTTTGAGAAAAACCATTTGTGCATATACGTTTATTAAAAGTTTTGATATATATAAATAATTATACTCTACCAAAGAATTAGAGAAAGGGATTCAAAAGTAAAAACAGTAAACCAAAAAAGAGAAAAGAGAAACACTGCTACTTGAGCAGGCCCATTAGAGGCTAAGGATAAATTCTATGGCATATCCTTTGTACCGGCAAAATGCACACCGCCTGATGAGATTGTCTTGTTAGGAGGACAGCCCATTCCAGGTCTTGCTAGAATCTGAACCTGCCACCTTCCCTAAACCAGTTCTTTCCCTTGTCTATGTTACTTATTTTATTTTATTCCATTTTCCTTTTTTTTCGTTCTTTTATCCGTCAATTTTGTGAACATTTTAAGAAACCAATTCATGTTGGAATTTCGGAAAGAATTTCCAATTTCTGAACATTTTTAAAATTTGGAATTAGTTTCAGTCTTAGAATTTTCGAGTTGATGAACTGTTTCTTGGGACACCTTTTTTCTAATTTTAGAAAATATCTAAATCCGAGAACATTTTCAAAAATCATGAACATTTTTTAAATTAAGGAATAATTTACTATTTTATTAAAAATGTATAAATATTGAAATATTGTTTTAAAACAAGAACAGTTTTCAAATTCATGAAAAGTTTTGAAATCCAGGAAGATTTCCAAAATCGTGAAATTTACTGAATTGAGGAGCATTTCAGAAAATATTGAACATTTTTCATAGGTGAAAATGCAAAAACAGGGAAACAGAAAAGGTGAAAGAAAAAACGAAAAAAATCAGGGGGTTCCACGCCCCACTCATTTTTTGGGTCGTTCGGAGGCGCGTGGGGTGAGGGTTTGCTGCACTCCCGCCTAAAGGGGAAGCAAAACAAAACCGCGAGAAATTAAAGTAGCAACCATTTATTTAACACTATATGTGCATCAAATGGAATTTCAGACTGCGTGGTTTTTGTTTTCTTGTATTTTCGATTTATAAATCTATTTTATGTATAGTTAACTTTTTTCCAAGGTGATTGTTTTTTCCATAACGTGGTGAATATGTTTGTAATGCATGATGAAGAGCTTTATACATTGGATATTTTTTTGATGCAAGAACATTTGCCAAATACACCAAGAACATTTTTTAGCACACACCAAACATTATTCAAATCCATGATGAGAATTTTATAAAATTAAAATTTATGTTTTCCATCAGTTTAAATTAGTAAACTTTGTTAACAGTAATTTTTAGAAATATATTTCTATTTTTTACACATTTAAACCAAAAGGACCAAATGTTATTGGGTGGCTTTGGGATGTCCATACAAGGAAGAGAGTGAAATGTTAATTAACTCAAAGTGGTCCAACTCTTTAGTCCACGAAATCGGAAATTGATCAGATTTAGGTCATCAACTCTTTTATGTGATCAATTAAGGCTAAAAATGATCCGGGAGGTAAAAAACTGTTCACGTGACTACCAAGTCAGCGTACCTTGGAATGCTCGTGTTAGAGTTAATCTTTAGTGTCTTTTGTGCAAACCAGCGGCAGTCACAGTGTAGTTGTTAGTGCATTTTTTATACGAAAAATACTATATTCCTTCTTCTTTCGAAAAAAAATAATCATTTCTCAAATGCCAGGCTCGCCAGAAGTGAACAAGATTTGCTCCCGCTGCAATCTTGACAGGGGATTTGAACTGCAAGGGAGGGACGACAACGAAGCTGCATCTGGTCGACGGCGAAGCTGTATCTACTGGCGCGGGAGCTGCAGCCGATTTTGAGATAGTTGCGATCGTCGAGGGTGAGCCGGGATGGTGCCGGAGGTCCCTCGTTGGTCGGCTGGGCCGCTCGTGCGCCTAAAGCGGAGATTGACTGTGCGTCGCATTCTAGATGAATTTTTTTGGACGAGAGGCAGATCAAAGGACTGTTTTTGTGTCAATTGGGCACTGCACGCGCTATCGACCGAAAGTTTGGGCCGTTCGGCCGGCGCCTAGCACGCGCCATACCAATCCTATTGTATGTAATCCGCTTCATACACCAAATACTTTGCATTCTCACTAATGCGCAACGACCTGATTTTCTTAAGTGTGTAATCCGCTTCATACATAAAATGCTTTGCATTCTCACCAATGCACAGTGACCTCTTTTTTTTTCTAAGAGTGTGGGTAGATCTCAATCCGATGACATTTCCATAGGACAATTTTTTTAAATGTCATGAAAAAAAGATTTTTTTTTTGCACGAATAACCGCATAGACACGATAGTGTTTGCGGGTTGATTGAGAAATACCAATCCCCTTTCTACCCTTAAAAAAAGCAATCCTTTTCTAAAACCGCGTTGATAGCTAAATGTGACAACTGCCGGTTTAGAAAAACACCCATTAAACATTTACCCTAGCATGAAATTTTTTATAGCCGCCGGCGGTTATTTGCCCTCTCCAACAGTTTCTTCTCCAGGGCGGCGATTTGCTACCCGGATCATGGCCGCCAGTCTTCCAGTCTACATCAACGACTTCCGATTACTGCGTGTGTAAGCTTATGAGTTTAAACAAGTTTGTTTTTTCGAGACGGTGGCCCAGAGGCAGCAACGAGCATTGCTCATGGTGCGCCGCCGATAGATGTAGGAGAAAGAAGACTTCGACACCCAAATATTTGGGTGTACTTTTTAGCTTCCATAGTGGTGTTTTTGTAAGGTTTTGTTCTACTCAATATATTTCCTTTGTCCTTTTAGCAAAAAAAAAAAAGAGATCAAACCGTTATCACTCTTATGCTAAGACTTATATTTACAAAACATTTTTGTTACATGTTGTATCTGTTGGAATTGTAGGCTTGCTCAAGACAAGAGTTTCTACTGTTCATAGGTCGGAAAATCGCAAAGGTACGCAAGGATGGGAACATGCATGCATGCGGCCGTCGAATTGCTTTAAGATTCGTAAACTTGTTTGGTGCTAAGGCCTTTGATTACTGTAGGGCGAGGGTCCAACAATGCATGCTTTTGGCGCAGCTTTCGCCAGAGATGCATGCGTCATCCATCCAACCTCCCATGTATTTTCATTTCATCTTTAAATTTGAATCTACTATATCTTTTGAATCAAAAGTCCAAACTAAATTTTATATGTGTATTTGTGTTTGTTGTGATGAGAACCTTCCAACTAGACCAATCTTGAATGTAGTTCAACAATTTTTTTTGACAAGTTTCAATTTTTCAAACTTGATAGTAATAATATTACTGTTTACCAAGTTTCATTTGCTTTTAGGGTTTTAGGGGTCTGGGTTTAGGACTTATGGTTTATGTCTGAGGGTTTATGGTTTAGTCTTTATATTAAGTCTCAGTTTTAGAAACTTAAGGTTTAGGGTTTGTGTTTACGTTTTAGTTTTGAAGCTAGTGAATTTATCATTCATTCCTATCAAGTTTTAGTAGTTGAAACTTGATCAAGTTTCGACAACTTGCTCGAACGTGTTCAAGAGCGGTCTAGTTTTAAAGCCCTTGTTACAACAAACAAGAATGTGCAAATGGAATAAAAATTGGACTGTCCACTCAAAAGATACAGCAAAATATATTTGAAGTAAAAAAAACATGAGAGCCGTGGTGTTTGGACTGTGCTGTCACTACCAAATGTTTTCTCAGTCAGAAATTCACAAGGGGTTAAGCCCCAAGGCCAGCTCCAATGCGCCAACGCAAATAGATGCGGATTTGGTCTATTTTTTGTCTGTTTGCGTTGGCCAGACGGATGAACATGTCCAGTTTTGTCTGCGGGCCGTAGGTGCACCCGACGCGGCTGACACATTCCAGATTTACGGCAGTCATAGGATTTTAAATATATAAAAAAGCCAGCGAAACTCCAGCTCATACATTAAATAAAACTAAAAATATTAAAATAAGAAATACAAATAAAACATCTTCGTCATCGTCTGTGGATTAGGAGGCCACGCATCTCGGTATCGTCTTCGTCCTCATTGGTGAGGTCGACGTACGCCGACGCCTATGCCCAGGGGAACGCCTGCTGGTAGGCAGCAAGCGCCGGCGGCTGCTGCTACACCGCCTCCTGCTCCAGCTTGCGCTGCTTGGCCTCCAGTTCGCCTTCCACATCCATCTCGCGCTCCGCCGCCGCCCGCGTCCCCCACTCATGCACATGTTGTTGCTCCTCCTCCTCGGTCGCGCTCATCCAAACAAGCGGGCACGACGCGTAGATGGGCACCGTGCTCGTTAACGAATAGATGTGTTGCCACTCGCCCCGTCAGTTGCAGACGCGGGTGGTGGCGGCACAATTGGCCCCCACGCCAGCCATGGAGTCTGCCACTGCCTGCGCGAGCATAGGCCACGGGCCATCTCTTGGATCTCCGACTCCTCGTAGGCTCGCCTGTTGGCCTCCTCGAGCGCCACAAGGTAGGCTTTGTCCTCCTCCTACACCACCACCGACGGCGGTGGAGCGTGCATAGCCCGCGCGCCAAGCTCTGCCGACGAAAGACATCGTGCTTGCTGGAGAACCAAGTATCCCAGTTTGGCGAGTCCGCCGCGTAGTCTGGATGGCCGCGCAGCTCGACCGGGAGTGCAGCAGGCAGCGGCAGATCTCATCCATCCGCGCGCGGGCAGATTGTGGCACCGCTGAAATGGTCACCCTGTCGTGGTTGGGGTGCCAGCCGTGCGGCAAATTAACATTTGACCACGGTGCCAGGATGCGATGCTGCCGGTGGTAGCAGCACCGATGGACGGGGCGGTAGAGGCGCACGCATGCCGGCCTTGGAGCAATGGTGAAGTTGGCCTGCTGACGACCAGACTGGTGCGCTTGGTGAAGAAGCCCATGGTGGCGGCTAGGGCTTGCTTGTCGGGCGAATGGGGGGCAAGAGAAGATGAAGACTGGGAGGAATAAGTAGACTGGACTGCCCCCCCCACATCATCATTAAAAAGGACGTGCGTGGACTACATTGTCTCATAGCGGTGTGGCCCAGGCACACGCCTGCTATTTGATAAGATCGGCAGTGGTATTTTGACGGGCGTGTGGCCCAGGCACACGGGCCCAAGACCGACACTGAGCGGACGTGTGGCGCATCCGTCTCGTGTCCATGTAGACGCAAACACGCTTAAATTTGGGGGCAGAAAAATGCGCCCAGATAGACGACACATGGACAATTTTTGCGGTTGGGTCAACGTATTAAACTGTGGTTTTCGGCCTCGCGAACCCAAACGGACCAACAAGGACGAAATGGGTCATCGCGTTGGAGTTGGCTTAAGCAATGTATGGCACCAATCTGTTGAGTATCATGATTGATTAGAAAACATAGAACAGCGTACGATTTACTCTATCTTGTCTTGTACTTAAAGAAAATCATATACTTATTATATATACGCCCGCGAGGCTTAAGCAATAAATCAAGAATTCAATCAATCTCCTCTCTATTCCACTACACGGACCATGACACAATCATGTGGCGCAAAATCAAATCGGCGCCAGTTTATATATATGTTTGCCGTCTTGTTCTATGTACATACTGTTACTATCGTGTGTGGCATGGTCGATAACTTCATTTGGGTATGCTAGCCGTTGTTCGAGCCCCCCCTTTTTTTCTGTGTCCTCTGCTTGCTGTACGTACGTGGCGCCGTGGCGGGGCGATAACGTTGGAGGCTCGCGTTTGTCTGGCAGAGGATTAGCCCACGTGGTATGGTTTCAGTTATCCTACAGTTATTACGTGGACGCTTGTTTGTATATTTAGGTACGTTGTCCATTTGAAAAACTATGCAGTTTGTCAACGTACAGCTGCAACCATACTGCCCCAAAGCGAGGCTCGAGCACTCTCCTAGCTGTTCCGCTAACCCCACCCAACAAAGACCGGTCAAACTTCAGATGCTTCCTGCCGAGTGCTCGCATAGCCGCCTTCCCTATAAGTACACCACCCGAATGCACTCCGAGTTTCATCATCACAAGCAAAAACCACCACGACGGCACGCAAGAGCACACCGCGCGCGCACCAAGCATGGTGAAGAAGCCGTATCCCTTCCACAAGCCCTTCAGCCCCATCCGCCGCCTCCTCCGGCGAACCCTCTCCGGCCGGCACCACCGCCGCTCGAGCACGGCAAAAGGTGCGGCCGTACCGCCAACGGAGAAGCTACAGGGCCAGACGGTGATAGTCGACGTGGAGGCCTGGCTCCTGATGTCGCGGCTATCCACCTTCCCTTACTTCATGCTCGTGGCCGTCGAGGCCGGCGGCTTCCTCCGCGGCCTCCTTCTCCTGCTCACCTATCCTCTCATGTGCCTCTTCGGCCATGACATGCGCCTCAAGGCCATGGTCATGGTGTCCTTCTTCGGGCTGCGTGAGAAGGAGGTCCTTAGGGTTAGCAAGGCCGTCCTGCCAAAGCTCTTCTTGGAAGACGTGGCCAGCCAGGGGCTCGAGGCGGTGAAGAAGGCGAGGACGGTGGTGGCGGTGAGCACGGTCTTCCCGAGGGTGATGGTCGAGGGGTTCTTGAAGGAGTACCTTGGTGTAGACACTGTAGTTGGAAGGGAGGTCATGGTGGTCGCCGGGCGTTACATCGGAGTTATCGCAGATGATGCGGTGGCCGCAGAGGAGATGATGAACAAGGGCAAGCATGACGAAGGGGTTGGGCTTGTCGGAGTTGGCGGCAAGATGCACCATTTATTTTCCCGTAATTGCAAGGTGAGTCTTATTATCTTTCCAGGCAAGTAGGGAATATGTTATTGCAGTAAGGAAACTAAACTTAGGAAATGAAAGGACAAAGGACTAATTACAGAAATGATATCGGGGTGTTTCAAAATAAAATAACACACAAGCTATATAGGATTAACCTTATTTGTGCACATAACCTCATATGCAAGACATTCTCTATCTTTTTTGCTTACAAGGAAATACAGAATATTCAGATAGTAGAGCACACATTATAGGTAGACAGATGCACATCCCAGTGATATTCTCAGTAAGAAATTTAAAGGTCAGAATAGAGAACAATCCATGGTTACTTAGGTGAAATTTGGTAATGTTAGGTAGGAATTTTCACAAGAAAACACTATTCACGTAGCAGCCAGGATGTGTATGCTTATGTATGTGCAAGTTAGCCATGTTAGATCAACCACATTATTGTAATGATAAAATATTGTTCTCTAAACAGTGTAACAAAGAAGTTTGAGATTCAAGATATAACTATATATACATATGCACAAATCAGAAATTACCTAGTTAAGTTGAATCATGAATTTACAAAGTACGAGTAGCACCCAGACATATGCATGCATGCTTGCCATGTACTATATGGTTCTATAGTACGGTGGAGTACATGCACGTCGTCAGTACTACTACCAATTACGAAGGATGTAGAAGGAAAATAAATAAATTAAACTTCATGTTGCCAATATTTTGACTTCGTAGATGACTTGTAGAAAGGAATGAGAGTAGGCGGCGTTTGGTGTGAAACTTGGGGCAGATGAGCATATTTCACGCTCCAGAAATGAGGCATGCTTATCCTCCTCTTAGTTGAAGTTTGGTGGCAAAGAGAACCTACCAAAGTGTCGTGCTGAGAACATGTTATTTAGGTTCCTAAGTAAAAGATATTAGCGAGATAAAATATTGATGGTTATGTTCATGGTACAGTTGAAGTAGTTGACCAGAGATTTACACTTCACGTAATATATGAACTATGCACTACTAAATTAGAGCACCTTGGAACTGCAGGAAACCTATGCTGTGAGCGAGGCCGACAAGGCGGCATGGCAGGCACTGCCGAGGGACAAGTACCCCAAGCCCCTCGTCTTCCACGACGGCCGCCTCGCCTTCGCGCCGACGTTCTCCGCCGCGATCGCCATGTACACGTACATCCCCTTCGGCATCTTCCTGGCCATCGTCCGCAGCATGGCATACAGCCTCCTCCCCTACCGCGTCTCCGTCCCCATCGGGGCCCTCACCGGCATGCGCTCCCGCATCATCGCCGGACCGCCCGCCGACGCCATGGACGAAAACAAAGCCGGCGGCCGCCTCTACGTGTGCAACCACCGCACCCTCCTAGACCCGATCACCGTCGCGGCTGGGCTCCGCAAGCCCGTCACCGCGGTCACCTACAGCGTGAGCCCCGTCTCCGAGCTGATGGCGCCCATCCGCACGGCGCGGCTCACCCGGGACCGGGACGAGGACCGGCGGCGCATGGCGGGCCTGCTGGCGCGCGGAAACCTTGTGGTGTGCCCCGAGGGGACCACCTGCCGGGAGCCCTACCTGCTCCGCTTCAGCCCCTTGTTCGCCGAGCTCGCCGCGGAGGTCACCCCCGTCGCGCTCGAGACGCGCGTCGACATGTTCTACGGTACGTCCACCAAGCCGGCGTCCAAAGTGCTCGACCCGCTCTACTTCATGATGAACCCGCGGCCCGAGTACCGCGTCGAGTTCCTGGAGCCGGTCGACACCACGACCATGGCCGACGGCGAGGAGGACGGCCACGGCCGCGACAAAAGCCACAGCATCCACGTGGCCAACCGGGTGCAGCGTGTGCTGGGCGAGGCGCTTGCCTTCGAGCTCACCGAGCAGACGAGGAGAGACAAATACATGATGCTGGCCGGGAACGAAGGCATCGTCAAAGTGAAGGCCAACAAGTAGCTAGGTGTGCACCTAATTTTTTTATGCATGCATCTGTTATCATGTGATGTACGAGTAATTCTTTATTACTTTGATTTCTTTTCACCAGTATTTGTAAATGGACTTATTGTTGGCCTGGGTGTATGAACATCTACCTATACTCTATGTCTCTATGTTTTTCACTTGATATATGTCTGAAAATTCATGTACATACTGAAAAAAGGACTAAAGAGAGCAGATTTGAAAAATTATTGTGAAGCATGAGAAGGCGTGGTCGGCTCGCTCCAGTGATAGTAGCCGTCGCTAGGTGATCTACATATATGGATGTAGTTATCGTTATTTATTCTTGATGTTCTTTGTACTGCCATGATAGTTGAAGAATAGATCTAAAGTTTCCCCCAAAAAAGGGAGAGCCAGCCGACACGACCTCTCTAAACTCTCCTATACCTCTCTTCCCGTTGAGAGTCATTGTATACATTGCCCGATTCAATCCCCTTCCATCTCCGACGGTGTATCATGTCGAAGTAGAGGTTGGACTGGTGCATGAGAATCAGAAGTTTACCCTTCGGCAATAAGAAGTAGTGGCCCCCTCAAACATCTAAGAAAGAGCCCTACATCGCCTGCTAGGGTGACTCTGGCGACCACCCATCTCCCTAAAGAGTATGGATTCGTTGCATTTTCAATAGCTCTTGGCTTATACTCAAATTTGTGTGTAGGATGGATGCAAGATTTGGTATTGGAAAGAAGAATACATCAATCTATTGATAGGACAAATTTTGATAGATGCCCGTGCATTCCTTACTAAAATAGAGGCTAGAGATGAGATTGGATGCGAAGCAACGTCTACTTCTTTAGAATCGAAGAAGAAAGAAGTAAGCAAGATCGAGAAACCGCTGATCAACAATGAAGGCACCGAGAAGATATTAATCCAACTCGTGGGAGTAATATGGAAGTTGGATTTCTTTTAGAATGTCTAATTGTGGTTCTTATTTTCTTTGGTCTTGCTTTTGTAGTCAAGAATTGGTGTATGCAGTCCAATGTATCAAAATGTCGTTGATGAACTAATAAAAGAGATGCGACCAAACAAATGTACACATAGTGCCTCTAGGATGCCGTGGTGGACCAGATGCGACCGCGAGTTGGACGCACGACCGACGCATCCAGAAAAACAGCCAGACGCCGCCCCATTGCCCTACCCAAATGGATGAAATCTGGACAAAACAGACGTCCGTTTGGGGTCGTGCGTTGGAGTTGGCCCAATCGTGGTGCTGCAAGTGCTAGGGCAAAATTAGGGAGCTACCCCACAAGTGAAGAAAGGGAGGGGCCATTGGGGGAATGCAGTGTCTTGAATTGCAATTGGAATCAATCCAGATTTGAAGAGGAGAGAAGAGAGAGGTGGTTTCCTGCTAGGTGAGGCCATCGAGGGAATGGAATTCCTTCAACTGCAAGCAAATGTTGAACTGAAGAGGGGAAGATAACAGAAGAGACACCTTCATCAAGAAGATAGAACAAGAAGGGAAATTGGTTTCACCCACCCACCAGTGCATAAGAAAGAAAGAAAGAAAGAAAGAAAGAAAGAAAGAAAGAGGGAAGTGAACAAACATAAATAGGAAAAAGGGGAAGCAAATGAATTGAAGGTGCAAGCAAAGGAAGAGACGAAGGAGATGGGTTGCGTTGCACCGCGCCTAGCCTATTAATACGAACTCAAGGTACTGTACAACCACAAAATATTCAAGCTGGCCATCATATCAACATGGCTTTTCTTGTGTGGGTCATAGTTCTTGCCCTTGTGCTCGGGACCGGCTCAACTGAGGAGTGGGTGAGGGGGACAGGCTTGACAGGAGCTACCTGGAGCGGCGCCCCAAAAGGATCCGGGAGCCAAGGTGTGGTGGGCGGCAACTAGTTGTCGGCCTACCGCGTCAACACATCATCCACAACCTTTGACTTCACCGTGACCCGATGTTTGTCAAGGGCTAACAGACTCAAAGCCTGGCCATCACGGACAACATGATTCCCAGATACGGAGCAGGGCAGGCCATGACGCGGACTCATGGTGCGGTCTGCACCTATTGCGCCCAAGCCCCTGCAAGGTCCTCTCTAAAAAACGAGACCAGAGGCCCCTGCAAGCTCCACTCTAAAAGAAAGAGACATTGCGGGGGGGGGGGGGGGGGGGGGGGGGGAGATTTTATGCCCTCCCGAAGGAAAACGTTTGGGCCGGCTGGAGCTCGACACGGAGCAAAATGTAGATGATCTCCGCAAATGGGCGAGGTAGGAGGACGTGGTTGGAAGTTTTTTGACACGAGGCCTTGCGCAAAAGACGAGTACTTCAGAGCCCACCAGGAAAAGGATATTGGTTCGCATCTCTATATTGATCCGCGGCGCTTCTATGAAGTTTTCCTTGTCTCCGATTTCAAAGCTGAATGGATGACTGAATCTGTCGAAGCATCATTCGACCCCCCCCCCCCCCCCCCCAATATTTTTTATAGAACGAGCGAGAAAATGGTTGAAATATCCGCTCCGTGTGGGGATCGAACCCGACTGGCACAATACTGTGTGTGTGCTCAGCTCTCGCAAGCTCAACTCTATATCACGGTTGAATACACCGACACTTTCAGATGCTCTCAGCCCGCGAACTTCATGCTGTACGAGGGCTACATTCCTGTCGGGTGGGAGCCCGTCAGGACGTACAAAACTCCGTGGTACACATGTTGTTAGTTCTAGTAACAATCTAGTATGTTGTGATGAGAGAGAGCTCACAACTTGTATCCATCCGAAAGAGTGAATAAATAAAATAAACGACAAGTTGTTTCTATTGTTTGTGATGCAATTAATTCTTTCTTTTAGCGCCCTCACACTCCAATCTCACAAAATGCTCTTCCCTTTCCTTAACATAATGACCAGCAATTACAATCAGAATTAGAAGAGGTGAATCTTTTTTCTTTCAGCGCAGCGCCCTCACTCTCCAATCTCACGAAATCGAGTAAAAACCACAGAACCACCACATTTGCGACGCGACTAGCAAAAAATCACAACTTTAGAAATCAGTGCACTTCTCACCACGTTGAAAAATTGATAGTGGTAGAAAACACTGATGGTGAATGCTAAGTGTTTTGCTGACATCACTACACTACAACAAAATAGCCGCGCATGACCGCTTTTTTTGGGACGTTATTCGTATTCGTCTCTGCCACTATGAATACTAACAATCCGAAGACGTTTTCTGAGACGTTTCCATGGCGCCACAAATTTATTATGAAAATCAGACATTTATAATTAAATTAACTTAGCGACGATTTTTGAGACGTTTTAATATGCGGCTTTATCACAGTTCCATTTACTATGGAAATTGACGCTAGCAAGCATGGAGTTAGGGCCGTTCTTATGCAACGTGGCCATCCAATTGCCTATCTCAGCAAGGCTCCACATATGAAAAGGAATGCCTCGTTATCCTTCTTGCAATAGACGAGGGGCGCGCCTATCTACAAAATGCTCCATTCACTACTAGGTGTTGGGGCGCGCCACGGGCGCGCCTCTTGAGGGGGAGCTGGGCGGTGGCTGGTTGTACTCGCCCCTTTAAAACTCTTTTTTATTCTAATTAGCATTTGAGATGATTGCTTTAATTAAGAAACTTAACAGCAGAAATAGAAATATATACTCTACATAGAAAGCCCATTATGGATCTGAACATGAAACATCTGACTGACAATAGTGCACTTAACATAAGCAGCACCATAGGTTATCACAGGATATAGCATAATTAGGAGTACTTAATGCTACATTATATTAGATTATATTGACACAGGGGCTGCAGCGTCTTCGATGGTGCATCTAGTGGCGGTGCACGGTAACAACCAGGCGGCGATTTGAAGTGATCCCGAAACGAAATGCACAAATGTCTCCTTCGCGAATGTTGGCGCGGCGACGAAACTTAGACCAGTTGATGGTTATAGCGGCCCTCTTTCAAGGAGAGTCCGATGGCTACATTTAGAAATAGAGAAGACATACAGGTACATTGTTCTAAGTAAAAGGTATCCAGGCTTAAAATTAGCCCTGATTTGAAGTGTCTTTTCATGTCAGATGTTACTCCGATTAAATAATTACCATGCATAGTAAGCATGTCACAATTTCTTCACTAATGGGTGCAATATAAGAAGCAATAGACTCCCAGGCACATACAGCTTGATGCAAGATACATGGATAAGACAGATGGATTAGAAAAAGATTCGAATTAATGGATACAGGTACTACACAATTTTATATGTTGACAAGTATGCATAATGTAATGAACTGTCAACAAACATCAAGAGGTCTTCTGGTGTTACTAATTTTAAATGAGATCATCCATGTTTTCAGCAGCATAAACATTCCGGGATCTACTAAAGAAATCCATGACACGTACTGAACCCAGTATTCACCCCAAAAGCATGACTTGGACAATTGGACATGGATGGTAAGAACATGACCTAGATTCACACATACCCACGCTCAACTCTAACGTTCCGAATAACCACATGGAAAAGGAAACTACCCACAAAATTAAGAGACAGCTTCACTGAATCAACGCTAGCTCTGACATATTCTACAAGGTGTCGTGGCTAGTGATTGATGTGTAAAGTATTATCGAATCGTCTCAACCCCCTGGACGGGAGCCCGCGTGCTTATATATTGACAGCGAGAGAAAACCTCTCGAGGAGATTACACATGCGTACAGTTAGAGGACTAACCGGAAGAGTTTACAGAAGATTGGGAATAGAGATAGATGTAACTTAAACAGGAAAGAAAAACTATCTCTATCTCCTAGAAGTGGCGCCCAAGAATAACTCTTGGCTGCCCATAATATTGGATGTTTAACACCCTCCCTTAATCTAAACTCCTCAAGTTGAGATTACGTTTAAACTCTTCAAACGGTCTTGTGGCCAAAGCTTTCGTGAAACCATCCACAACTTGATCTCTTGAGGGTACAAAATGAATATCCAGTTCCTTGTTGGCAACTCGTTCTCTAACAAAATGATAATCTATCTCAATATGCTTAGCTGTTGCATGAAACACATGATTAGCAGATAAGTATGTGGCACCAAGGTTGTTGCACCAAAGACAAGGAGTTTGTGTGTGATGAAGACCAAGTTCCTTAAGAACAACTTTCACCCAAATAACTTCTGATGTTGCATTTGCCAATGCCTTATACTCCGCCTCAGTACTTGACCTTGAAACTGTAGCCTGTTTCTTTGCACACCATGAGATCAAATTAGGACCAAGGAAAACTGCAAACCCTCCTGTTGACCGTCTGTCATCCAAACAGCCTGCCCAGTCAGAGTCTGAAAAAGCATTCACAAGCGTGGATGAGGACTTGCTGAAGGTCAATCCAACACTCAAAGTGTGTTTCACATATCTCAATATACGTTTTGCTGCAGTCCAATGGGCAGTAGTGGGTGCATGAAGAAACTGACAGACTTTATTGACTGAAAAAGCAATGTCAGGTCTAGTAAGGGTCAAATACTGTAGTGCACCTACCAAGCTTCGATAGTTGGTGCCATCCTCCTGACTCAAAGGTTCACCTTCAGTAAGAGAGAGCTTTTCTGAACTGGACAATGGTGTTGGTGAAGGTTTACAATTCTGCAACCCAACTCTCCTCAAAAGATCAGTTGCATATTTTTCCTGAGAAAGATGAAGACCACCTTCCTTGTTTTTCTTGACCTCAATACCAAGGAAGAAGTGCAAATCTCCTAGATCCTTGAGAGCAAATTCTGAATTCAAATCTGACAAAAGAGCTGTCACTGCTTCATTGGAAGAACTTGTAACAATGATATCATCCACATAAATAAGCACAAAGATTGATGTATGAGACTTGTTGTAGATGAACAGTGAAGTATCAGACTTTGAAGGAAAAAAACCAAGTTGCTGCAATTTTGTACTTAAACGAGAGTACCATGCTCTAGGAGCTTGCTTCAGCCCATAGAGAGACTTGTCAAGCCTGCACACATGATACGGTTTGTTCTTGTCTTCAAACCCAGGAGGTTGCTTCATATATACTTCCTCTTCCAGAACACCATGAAGAAACGCATTCTGCACATCTAGCTGCCTGAGACTCCATCCTCTAGATACAACAATAGACAATACAAGACGAATAGCAGCAGCTTTAACAACTGGACTGAAAGTATCCTCGTAGTCTATGCCATACCTTTGCTTGAAGCCCTTAGCAACAAGCCTAGCTTTATAACGATCTATTGTACCATCAGACTTCTGTTTTATTCGGAATACCCACTTGCAATCAATCACATTTTTACCTTGTCGTGAAGGAACCAAATGCCAAGTACGATTTTTCTGAAGAGCTTGAAATTCATCATCCATGGCTGCCTTCCACTTCGGATCAACAAGAGCCTCAAGATGTGTGTGTGTTTCTCCTGTGGATGCAGCCAAACCAAATTTTGTTTTGTAATTTACAGGCTGAATAACACTTGCTTGGAGACGTGTGCGTGGCGGTGTAGCAGTTTGCGGCACAGAAGATCCAGTGGCCGCAGGTGAAGAAAAATCAGCTGCAGGGCTCGGAAGCGATCCCGAGAAGGCGGCTGCATCGTCCACCGTAACCTCCACTACCACCGGATCGTCTGTGGCCGAACGAAGTATAGGAGATGAGGAAGGAGCCACAGAAGATCCCCGGGAAGCAGGAGGATCGGGGTCGGATCCCACACGGACGCACGCGCCGGGCGCAGTTGACAGGAGTGGACCCGTCCTGATGTAGACGCGGGGCTCAGGGGCAAACCGCGTTGGCCCAGCGCCGGAGGGGCCTGACGTGGCAGCGGACGAGTGGGTCGGGCCGGGTGGAGGCGAGCGCCCAGCAGCAGGTGGATGCGGGCCAGGCGTAGGGCGTGGGGCCGCCTGGCAGATCGGCAATCCCGAGGCCGATGTTGTCGGCCCTGGCGCGATCAGAGGCGCAGATCCCGAAGGCGATCGCGTCGGATCGTCCGTGGCAGCTACAGAACGTGTAGAAGCATCGTTTGCTGCCGTTTTTGCACCATTGTGTACACCGTTTTCACCACTGTTGGCACCTGTAGCAGCACACTCAGATGCAGAATTAGAAGAATTAGTCGTAATTGAATCAATACAATCATCATTGCCCACACAATCAACTCCGGATAGATGAGAAGGAAGGAGAAGAATCTCCTTTCGTAGAAGGGCACCGGCATTGGGATGTAGTTTTTCAAAGGGAAATTGGGTTTCATCAAAAACAACATCGCGAGAAATATACACACGACCAGTTGGAATATCTAGACATTTGACACCCTTGTGTTGAGCACTATAGCCATGAAAAACGCATTGTTGTGAGCGGAACATGAGTTTGCGAGCATTGTAGGGACGAAGATTAGGCCAACACGCACACCCAAAAACACGAAGTGTAGTATAATCAGGGGTGACATGAAGAAGACGTTCAGTAGGAGTTTCATTTGCAATAGTGCGACTAGGCCACATGTTGATAAGATGGATGGCAGTAAGAAAGGCTTCGTCCCAAAATTTTAAAGGCATGGAGGCCGCAGCTAGGAGAGCTAGGCCTACCTCAACAATGTGTCTATGTTTCCGTTCTGTGGAACCATTTTGCTGATGGGCGTGGGGGCAGGACACATGATGAGAAATACCTATCTTTTGAAAAAAAAGAATTCAACTTCTCATACTCCCCACCCCAATCAGATTGCACGGCAATGATTTTGCAATCAAACTTGTGTTCTACTAGAGCTTGGAAATTGTGAAAGACTTCAAAAACATCCGACCATTTTTTAAGAAGATAAATCCAGGTATACTTGCTAAAATCATCAACGAAGCTTACATAGTAAGAATGTCTACCAACCGAAGTGGGTGCAGGACCCCATACATCAGAAAAAATAAGTTGTAAAGGTTTGGTAGATACACTAGTGGAAACAGGGTACGGTAATTGGTGACTTTTTGCTCTTTGACATGAATCACAAATAGTTTCTGAATATCTCTCACCAACAACTGGGAGTTTATTTCTACTAAGAATTTGATGAACAGTGGAAAAAGACGGATGACCTAAACGACTGTGCCACCTTTCAGCGGAGAGTTTGATGGCACCATAGACTTGTTTATTAAACTTGCAGTATTGAGGAAGCAACGCATACAGCCCTTGAATACATACACCCCTATGGAGAACTCTCTTCGTGGCCTGGTCCTTGATCAAAAAGAAATAGGGGTGAAATTCTAGAAAGACATTATTATCAAGAGCAATGCGATGGACTGAAAGAAGAGTTTTGGAAGCATTAGGAACATGCAAAATTTCTTTTAGGACAAGATCTTTATGTGGAGTTTTGATGATTGATCAATACGATTAATCTCCATACCTGCACCATTAGCGGCGGTGTAGATTTGATCGTGGCCACGATATTTGTCATGCATGGTCAGCTTCTCCAATTCTCCAGTAATGTGGTTTGTTGCACCCGTGTCCACGTACCAATTGGTATCGACACCATATGATCCTTCTGCTGCAGCTGCAATTTTCTTTTTCTGGGAGTTGTCATCGGCGTAGCGCCAATCACAATCCTTAGCAATGTGGTTTGTTTTCTTACATATTTGGCACTTGCCTTCATAGCCCTCATAGCCTTGGAAGGGGCGCCAGTTGTTGTTGGAGGGGGGTCGTCGATTGTTGTTGCTGCCATTGTTGTTGGAGGAGTGATAGTAGCCGCCGCCACCACCACCCTGATAGCCGCCACCACCATTGTTATGGTGATAGCCGCTGCTGTAGCTGATACGTCTTCGTCGTATCTACTTTTCCAAACACGTTTGCCCTTGTTTTGGACTCTAACTTGCATGATTTGAATGGAACTAATCCGGACTGACGCTGTTTTCAGCAGAATTGCCATGGTGTTATTTATGTGCAGAAACAAAAGTTCTCGGAATGACCTGAAACTCCACAGAGATTATTTTTGGAAATAATAAAAAATACTGGCGAAAGAATCAAGGCTAGGGGGCCCACACCCTTGCCACGAGGGTGGGGGGCGCGCCTGCCCCCCCTGGGCGCACCCCCCTGCCTCGTGGGCCCCCTGGAGCCCCACAAACCTCAACTCCAACTCCATATATTCGTGTTCGGGGAGAAAAAAATCAGAGAGAAGGATTCATCCCGTTTTACGATACGGAGCCACCGCCAAGCCCTAAACTCTCTCGAGAGGGCTGACCTGGAGTCCATTCGGGGCTCCGGAGAGGGGAATCCTTCGCCGTCGTCATCATCAACCATCCTCCATCACCAATTTCATGATGCTCACCGTCGTGCGTGAGTAATTCCATCATAGGCTTGCTGGACGGTGATGGGTTGGATAATATTTATCATGTAATCGAGTTAGTTTTGTTAGGGTTTGATCCCTAGTATCCACTATGTTCTGAGATTGATGTTGCTATGACTTTGCTATGCTTAATGCTTGTCACTAGGGCCCGAGTGCCATGATTTCAGATCTGAACCTATTATGTTTTCATGAATATATGTGAGTTCTTGATCCTATCTTGCAAGTCTATAGTCACCTACTATGTGTTATGATCCGGCAACCCCGAAGTGACAATAATCGGGACCACTCCCGGTGATGACCATAGTTTGAGGAGTTCATGTATTCACTATGTGTTAATGCTTTGGTCCGGTACTCTATTAAAAGGAGGCCTTAATATCCCTTAGTTTTCGTTAGGACCCCGCTGCCACGGGAGGGTAGGACAAAAGATGTCATGCAAGTTCTTTTCCATAAGCACGTATGACTATATTCGGAATACATGCCTACATTACATTGATCAATTGGAGCTAGTTCTGTGTCACCCTATGTTATGACTGTTACATGATGAACCGCATCCGGCATAATTCTCCATCACCGATCCAATGCCTACGAGCTTTTCACATATTGTTCTTCGCTTATTTACTTTTCCGTTGCTACTGTTACAATCACTACAAAACCCAAAAATATTACTTTTGCTACCCTTACCGTTACTTCCATATTACCTTGCTACTAAATACTTTGCTGCAGATATTAAGTTATCCAGGTGTGGTTGAATTGACAACTCAACTGCTAATACTTGAGAATATTCTTTGGCTCCCCTTGTGTCGAATCAATAAATTTGGGTTGAATACTCTACCCTCGAAAACTGTTGCGATCCCCTATACTTGTGGGTTATCAAGACTATTTTCTGGTGCCGTCGCTGGGGAGCATAGCTCTATTCTTTGAGTCACTTGGGATTTATATCTGCTGGTCACTGTGAGGAACTTGAAAGACGAGAAAACAAAAATTTATGCTCAACTACGAGGGGAGGTAAGGAACTGCCATCTAGCTCTGCACTTGATTCACCTTCTGTTTTGAGTAAGCTTGCGACACCTAAACCTGCTTCTGCTATTAATTCTAATATGTCGCATGTTATTGATGATTCCAGTTCTGCTATGCATGATACTTATGATGAAACTACTTCTACGCTTGATACTACTGTGCCACTTGGTGAATTTATTGATGAACAACTTGCTAGGGCTAGAGAGAATGAAATTATTGAAACTGATAATATTGATGAAAGTGATGATGAAGACTCTCCCAATAAATATGAATTACCTGTTGTGCCTGAGGGCTATGTTATGGATGAAGAAACTGCTAGAGACTTTCTTGCTTGCAATGATAGGAGTGATCTTAAGAAATTATTAGCTAAGCTTAAACAAAAAACTCTGAATGCTAGAATAAAATATGATCCTGCTTATGCTACTTCACCTATCTTTGTTACTGATAAGGATTATGAATTCTCTATTGATCCTGATATAATTACTTTGGTTGAATCTGATCCTTTCTATGGCTATGAATCTGAAACTATTGTGGCACATCTTACTAAATTAAATGATATAGCCACCCTGTTCACTAATGATGAGAGAACTCGCTACTTTTATATCCTTAAAATATTTCCGTTCTCATTAAAGGGTGATGCTAAGATATGGTTCAATTCTCTTGATCCTGGTTGTGTGCGTAGTCCCCAGGATATGATTTATTACTTCTCTGCTAAATATTTCCCTGCTCATAAGAAACAAGCTGCTTTAAGATAAATATATAATTCTGTGCAAATTGAAGAAGAGAGTCTCCCACAAGCTTGGGGGAGGCTTCTCCAATTACTTAATGCTTTTCCTGATCATCCTCTTAAGAAAAATGAAATACTTGATATCTTTTATAATGGACTAACCGATGCTTCCAGAGAAAGCATTAAGTATCCTGAAAATGACTCGGGAACCTTTGTATCCTGAAGGCCATCCTAAGAGAATTGAGCAAGATCATCAGAAATATATGTTGGGGATCGTAGCAGAAATTTAAAATTTTCTACGTATCACCAAGATCAATCTATGGAGTCATCTAGCAACGAGAGAGAGGGGAGTGTATCTACATACCCTTGTAGATCGCGCGCGAAAGCGTTCAAGAGAACGGGGTTGATGGAGTCGTACTCGTCGTGATCCAAATCACCGATGATCCTAGCGCCGAACGGACGGCACCTCCGCGTTGAACACACGTACGGAGCGGGGACGTCTCCTCCTTCTTGATCCAGCAGGGGGGGAGAAGTTGATGGAGATCCAGCAGCACGACGGCGTGGTGGTGGAAGTAGCGGGATCCCGGCAGGGCTTTGCCAAGCGCAAGCGGGGAGGAAGAGGTGTCACGGGAGGGAGGGAGGCGCCAGGGCTTGGGGTGCTGCTCCCATGCGCCTCCCCACTATATATAGGGGTGGAGGGGGCTGGTTTCTTGCCCTCCAAGTCCATTGGGGCGTTGGCAAAGGTGGGGGAAAGAAATCCCATCATTTCCCTTCCCCACCGATTGTTATCCCCCTTTTTTAGGGATCTTGATCTTATCCCTTCGGGATATGATCTTATTCCTTCTAAGGTGGGATCTTGGTGCGCCTTGACCAGGGGTGTGGGGCCTTGCCCCCACTACCCACGTTCATGTGGGTCCCCCATGCAGGTGGGTCCCACTTCAGAACCTTCTAGAACCTCCCCGGTACAATATCGAAAAATCCCAAACATTTTCCGGTGGCCAAAATAGGACTTCCCATATATAAATCTTTACCTCCGGACCATTCCGGAACTCCTCGTGACGTCCGAGATCTCATCCGGGACTCCGAACAACTTTCGGTTAACCGCATACTAATATCTCTACAACTCTAGCGTCACCGAACCTTAAGTGTGTAGACCCTACAGGTTCGGGAGACATGCAGACATGACCGAGACGACTGTCCGGTCAATAACCAACAGCGCGATCTGGATACCCATGTTGGCTCCCACATGTTCCACGATGATCTCATCGGATGAACCACGATGTCGAGGATTCAATCAATCCCGTATACAATTCCCTTTGTCAATCGGTACGTTACTTGCCCGAGATTTGATCGTCGGTATCCCAATACCTTGTTCAATCTCGTTACCGGCAAGCCACTTTACTCGTACCGTAATGCATGATCCCGTGACCAAACACTTGGTCACATTGAGCTCATTATGATGATGCATTACCGAGTGGGCCCAGAGATACCTCTCCGTCATACGGAGTGACAAATCCCAGTCTCGATTCGTGCCAACCCAACAGACACTTTCGGAGATAGCCGTAGTGCACCTTTATAGCCACCCAGTTACGTTGTGACGTTTGGCACACCCAAAGCACTCCTATGGTATCCGGGAGTTGCACAATCTCATGGTCTAAGGAAATGATACTTGACATTTGGAAAAGCTCTAGCAAACGAACTACACGATCTTGTGCTATGCTTAGGATTGGCTCTTGTCCATCACATCATTCTCCTAATGATGTGATCCCGTTATCAATGACATCCAATGTCCATAGTCAGGAAACCATGACTATCTGTTGATCAACGAGCTAGTCAACTAGAGGCTCACTAGGGACATGTTGTGGTCTATGTATTCACACATGTATTACGATTTCCGGATAACACAATTATAGCATGAACAATAGACAATTATCATGAACAAGGAAATATAATAATAACCATTTTATTATTGCCTCTAGGGCATATTTCCAACAATATATTCGTTGAGCAATTCGTTCTAGGACCTGGATAGTTGTGCTGGTTCTGTTTTCAGGGAAAGAACACCAGATGAAGCTGAAATCCTATTGAATAATATGTTGACCAATGAAAATAATTGGACACTTCCTGAACCAACTCCTAAGCCAACTCCGAAGAAAAGGGGTGTTCTATTTCTCTGTCCTGAAGATATGCAAGAGGCAAATAAATCTATGAAGGAAAAAGGTATAAAAGCTGAAGATGTTAAGAATTTACCTCCTATTGAATAAATACATGATCTTAATTCATCACCTATTGAAGAAACTCATGGCCTTGATAACCCAAACACAGGTAGTAAAGGTAAATTCTCTCTATAGATATGATATAGCTGAAATTCCTCCTACTAAGTTTGCTAGCCAATGTTTGGATGAGTTTGATAATTTTATGGTTAAGCACGAAGATTTTAATGCTTATGTTGGTAGACAATTAAAACACAATGCTTATATGATTGAACACTTGGGTGATTATATGTCTAGAGTTAAAGGTGAACTTAAACTCATTAGTAAACATGCTTGTATGGTTACCACTCAAGTAGAACAAGTACTTAAAGCTCAGAATGATTTGCTCAACGAATTGAATAGTAAGAATAATGATAATGCTGTTAGAGTGGCTACTAGAACTGGTAAAATGACTCAGGAACCTTTGTATCCTGAAGGCCATCCTAAGAGAATTGAGCAAGATTCTCAGAGAAATAATATTGATGCACCTAGTCCTTCTAAAAAGAAGAAAAAGAAAACTGATAGGACTTTGCATGCTTCTAGTGAACCTGTTGTAGACACACCTGAGAATCCCAATGATATTTCTATTTCTGATGCTGAAACACAATCTGGTAATGAACATGAACCTAGTGATAATATTGATGATAATGTTCATGTTGATGCTCAACCTAGCAATGATAATGATGTAGAAATTGAACCTGCTGTTGATCTTGATAACCCACAATCAAAGAACCAACGTTATGATAAGAGAGACTTTGTTGCTAGGAAGCACGGTAAAGAAAGAGAACCATGGGTTCAGAAACCCATGCCTTTTCCTCCTAAACCATCCAAGAAAAAGGAGGATGAGGATTTTGAGCGCTTTGCTGAAATGATTAGACCTATCTTCTTGCGCATGCGTTTGACTGATATGCTCAAAATGAATCCTTATGCTAAGTATATGAAAGAAATTATTACTAATAAAAGAAAGATACCGAAAGCTGAAATTTCCACCATGCTTGCTAATTATACTTTTAAGGATGGAATACCTAAGAAACTAGGAGATCTAGGAGTACCAACTATACCATGCTCCATTAAAAGAAACTATGTTAAAACTGCTTTATGTGATCTTGGAGCCGGTGTTAGTGTTATGCCTCTCTCTTTATATCGTAGACTTGACTTGAATTAGTTGACACCTACTGAAATATCCTTGCAAATGGCTGATAAATCAACTGCTATACCTGTCGGTATTTGTGAGGATGTGCCTGTTGTGGTTGCAAATGTTACCATTTTAACGGACTTTCTTATTCTTGATATTCCCGAGGACGATAGTATGTCTATTATTCTTGGAAGACCCTTTTTGAATACTGCAGGGGCTGTTATCGATTGCAACAAAGGCAATGTCAATTTTCATGTTAATGGAAATGAGCATACGGTACACTTTCCGAGGAAACAACCTCAAGTGCATAGTATAAACTCTATTGGAAAAATTCCATCGATTATTTTCGGAGGTTTTGAATTTCCTCTTCCTACTGTCAAAAAGAAATATGATATTCTTATTATTGGGGATGTGCATATCCCCGTTGAGGTAACATAGTGTTATTCGAAATTTCTCCGGTTTCATGCGATTCGGAATGAGTTTGTTAACAAGACCTGATCAACCTTGTTAGTGGATTCCTTTTGATGAGCATGAGATGGATCAAGTTAGAAAGCACAACCTTCTGTACCCTCTCTTTCCTTTCTGTTATTTAGTTGAAATAAAGTAAAAATAGTATTTTTTTTGTGTGTTTTCTGAATTATCCGTGCAATAAAAAAATACCCCGAAAATAAAAGTTCTCCAAATGCCCCGAAATTGAAATATGATTTTTTTTCTGGAATATTTGAGAATATCTGGCACTGAGAACATATCAGGGGGAGCTGGCACCTGGCCACGAGGGTCCAGGGCGTGCCCACCCCCCAGGGCGCGCCCCCTGCCTCATGGGCCCACGGTAGCTCCCCTCCACTTATTCCTGCACCCACACACTCCTTCCTCCCCAAAAAAATCACCAAGCAGCTCAAGCACGATTTCTAGCTCATTTTGCTGCGGTTTTCGATCTCCTTGCTCAAAGCACCTCTCACAAAACTGCTTTGGGGGATTGTTCCTTCGTATGTGACTCCTCCGTTTGTCCAATTAGTTTCTGCTCTAGTGCTTTATTCATTGCAAATTTGTGTTGCCTAGGTGACAATGTTCTTGAGCTTGCATGTCAAATTTATTTGGTTCCAAGTAGTTCTAATGCATGATATAGGCTCTAGGCACTTGTAGGAGTAGTTGCTATCAATTTTGTTGAGCTTGGTTCACTTTTATTTGAAGTTACTAAAATTTTCAGAAATTTTTCAGAGGAAGAAATATGTTTAGGAAAATGTACCAAGGTGGTTCTTCAAGGAAGCAAGGACCCAGGCTTGCAATGCGCGATGCTGACGATGAACCACCAAGAGACGCTCCAGTGCGGGCTTGTGAATGGCCTTCAGAGGACTTCATGGATCAAGCAGGAATCAAGGAAGAATTTAACGCATATTTGCGTAACGCTGATCTTGTGAGCTTCGAGGCAGATAAGTGCCGCCAGTACCACTATCTCACTAGTTCCTTCGTGAGGAGGTTTGAATTTTTATCTTCACGCAATTCTCAAATGGTCCTATTTGATCTTTATGAAAATTCTTATACTATGGACTTAGAGGATTTTACCACTGCTTGCAAACTTCCACAATGGGGTAGTACTAGTGAGCCTCGCAAATCTGAGTTTAGAGATTTTCTTGCTAGTATAACTGTGGGTGAATCTAGAGACATAGCACAAGCTACCATAGGGAGCATTCACTATCCTGCTATACATTATTTTGCTCTCTTCATAGGTAGGTGCATAAATGGTAAGGATGAAGCATGTCACATATGTGTCCCTGATCTCAGTGTTCTCAGGAGTGCTGTATTAGGAGATAAACATTATAATTTGGGAGCCACTGTTGCACGTAGGTTGCATAATAATAGATTTAATGGAGATTTCTTTGATGGAATTTATGCAACCCGTTTAGCTAATTTTCTTGGTGTAACCATATGTGAGGATGATATTGAGTTGCCTCCTGTTTATTTGGATTATGAGGCTATGGTTCACCATCATTTTGTTGAGAGGAACGATCAGTTCCTCCAGTACCGACTAATCTTTGACAGACGATGCACCTATCACGTCGCTCTCCCTGCTTCTACTTTCTTTGACTTTCAGGCAAAAGGGAGATATTTTATAACCAGAGAGGAGGCGGAAGAGTATAAGAGGAGGGCTGAGATAGCTCGCCTCCAAGCTGCAGCCCACGATGCAATGACTGCTGCATCACAGTATGACTCCAACTATAACTTTGGATATCCGCCAGGCCAGCCGTGGCAATAGACCAACTTAGGCCAAAAGCCTAAGCTTGGGGGAGTACGTATTTCTCACCGACATTACATTTATGTTCACACACTCATTGCTAGTTGTCGGTGCTCATACTTTTTCATTGTACTATCCATGCTAGTTTATTTTCCTTTTTCTTGCTTTCTTCTTGTGTGTTTGATAAACTTTAAGAAAATCCAAAAAAATAGTTGTAGCTTTTAGCTAGTTTACTTTCTTGCTGTAGTAGTAATAATTAAAAAGAAAACCCCAAAAGATTTCCTGTTCTTCTTTTGCTTGTTGGGAGCTTTCCCTTGTAAATAGTTTTATTTCTTTTCTTTGGGGGTCGATAGGAGAAGACCATAATGAAATTGTTGAAGTGGCTCTATTATGCATTAGTGTTGATTTAACCAAGAGCCCATATTACCTTGTCTTCTCCTGTTTATTGAATGCTCGCAGATTTCAGCTTAGTCCAATGCACGTGCACTATTATTATTATCCACATCGTTCGGTCGTGCAAGTGAATGGCAATTATGACGATATATGATGGACTGATTGAGATGAGAGAAGCTGATATGAACTCGACCTCTCTTGTTTTTGTAAATATGATTAGTTCATCGTTCCTGATTCAGCTTATTATGAATAAACATGTTTGCAATGACAATTAGAGATTATAGTTGCTTATGCCATGCTTAATTAGCTAGGAGTTTATAATGGTTTACCTTGCGTACCAACATGCTATTAAAATGGTTGTGATGTGGTATGATAGGGTGGTATCCTCCTTTGAATGATTCAAGTGACTTGACTTGGCACATGTTCACACATGTAGTTGAAACAAATCAACATAGCCTTCATGATATTTATGTTCATGGTGGATTATCTCCTACTCATGCTTGCACCCAATGTTTATTAATTTTAATGCATTTTCATGACTGTTGTCACTCTCTAGTTGGTCGCTTCCCAGTCTTTTGCTAGCCTTCACTTGTACTAAGCGGGAATACTGCTTGTGCATCCAATTCCTTAAACCCCAAAGTTATGCCATATGAGTCCACTATACCTTCCTATATGCGGTATCTAAACCTTCAAATGAAATCCTGTTTTGTATGCTCGAATAGCTCATGTATCAACTAGGGTTGTCCGTATCTTCCATGCTAGGCGGGTTATTCTCAAGAGGAGTGGACTCCGCTCCTCACTCACGAGAAAATGGCTGGTCACCGGGATGCCTAGTCCCATGCTTTATGCAAATCAAATCAAAAAAATTGCAAACAAAACTCCCCTGGAACTATTGTTAGTTGAAGGCACTCGTTGTTTCGAGCAAGCCATGGATTGATGCTTGTTGGTGGAGGGGGAGTATAAACTTTATCATTCTGTTTGGGAACCGCCTATAATGTGTGTAGCATGGAAGATATGGCCATCTCTGGGTTGTTATGTTGACAATGAAAGTATACCGCTCAAAATATTATTTATCTCTGCTTTAAAATCGAGCTCTGGCACCTCTACAAATCCCTGCTTCCCTCTGCGAAGGGCCTATCTATTTACTTTTATGTTGAGTCATCACCCTCTTATTAAAAAGCACTAGCTGGAGAGCGCTGCTGTCATTTGCATCCATTATTATTAATTTATATTGGGTATGACTGGATCTCTTTTACCATGAATTACAATGTTTAGTCAGTCCTTGATCTTTAAAGGTGCTCTGCATTTATGTTTTGTGGTCTCAGAAAGGGCTAGCGAGATACCATCTTGTTACATCATATCATGATTGTTTTGAGAAAGTGTTGTCATCCAAGATTTATTATTATTGCTCACTAGTTGATTCTGCCATTGACATGAGTAAACATGAGACCTAAGTGTTATTGTGAATATGGTTAGTTATAATCTTTGCTGAAAACTTGAATGCTGGCCTTACATATTTACAACAAAAAGAGCAAACAGAGTTTGTAAAAGTTTTTCTTTATCACTTTCAGTTTATCAACTGAATTGCTTGAGGACAAGCAAAGGTTTAAGCTTGGGGGAGTTGATACGTCTTCGTCGTATCTACTTTAACAAAAACTTTTGCCCTTGTTTTGGACTCTAACTTGCATGATTTGAATGGAACTAACCCGGACTGACGCTGTTTTCAGCAGAATTGCCATGGTGTTATTTATGTGCAGAAACAAAAGTTCTCGGAATGACCTGAAACTCCACGGAGATTATTTTTGGAAATAATAAAAAATACTGGCGAAAGAATCAAGGCCAGGGGGCCCACACCCTTGCCACGAGGGTGGGGGGCGCGCCTGCCCCCCTGGGCGCACCCCCCTGCCTCGTGGGCCCCCTGGAGCTCCAAAACCTCAACTCCAACTCCATATATTCGTGTTCGGGGAGAAAAAAATCAAAGAGAAGGATTCATCGCGTTTTACGATACGGAGCCACCGCCAAGCCCTAAACTCTCCCGGGAGGGCTGATCTGGAGTCCATTCGGGGCTCCGGAGAGGGGAATCCTTCGCCGTCGTCATCATCAACCATCCTCCATCACCAATTTCGTGATGCTCACCGTCGTGCGTGAGTAATTCCATCATAGGCTTGCTGGACAGTGATGGGTTGGATGATATTTATCATGTAATTGAGTTAGTTTGTTAGGGTTTGATCCCTAGTATCCACTATGTTCTGAGATTGATGTTGCTATGACTTTGCTATGCTTAATGCTTGTCACTAGGGCCCGAGTGCCATGATTTCAGATCTGAACCTATTATGTTTTCATGAATATATGTGAGTTCTTGATCCTATCTTGCAAGTCTATAGTCACCTACTATGTGTTATGATCCGGCAACCCCGAAGTGACAATAATCGGGACCACTCCCGGTGATGACCATAGTTTGAGGAGTTCATGTATTCACTATGTGTTAATGCTTTGGTCCGGTACTCTATTAAAAGGAGGCCTTAATATCCCTTAGTTTCCGTTAGGACCCCGCTGCCACGGGAGGGTAGGACAAAAGATGTCATGCAAGTTCTTTTCCATAAGCACGTATGACTATATTCGGAATACATGCCTACATTACATTGATCAATTGGAGCTAGTTCTGTGTCACCCTATGTTATGACTGTTACATGATGAACCGCATCCGGCATAATTCTCCATCACCGATCCAATGCCTACGAGCTTTTCACATGTTGTTCTTCGCTTATTTACTTTTCCGTTGCTACTGTTACAATCACTACAAAACCCAAAAATATTACTTTTGCTACCATTACCGTTACTTCCATATTACCTTGCTACTAAATACTTTGCTGCAGATATTAAGATATCCAGGTGTGGTTGAATTGACAACTCAACTGCTAATACTTGAGAATATTCTTTGGCTCCCCTTGTGTCGAATCAATAAATTTGGGTTGAATGCTCTACCCTCGAAAACTGTTGCGATCCCCTATACTTGTGGGTTATCAGTAGCCTCCGCCACCACCATTGTTGTGGTAGCCGCCACCACCACCACTCCCTTGGTAGCCGCCGCCACCACCAGTAGGGCCACCACCGCCACCAGTAGGGCCACCACCGCCACCAGAATGGCCGCCGCTGCCAGGGCCTCCGCGGGATCCGTTGCCAGGGCCGTTCTTCTGGTTGCGATAGCCACCTCTGCCTCCCTGCCTGCCTCGGGAAGCAGAGTTCGCTGAGGATTTGAACCAGCCTCCGTTGTTGCCGTGGTATAGTTCGACCCGCTGATCAAAATTGGCCACCAGAGAGAAAAGGAGATCGACCGTGATGGGCTCGGTGCTGACATCAAGCGCGGAGATAAGTGGCTGGTAATCCATATCAAGGCCGGCGACGATGAACGAGATGAGTTCCGGCTCTCCAAGAGGTCTGCCCGCCGTCGCGAGCTCGTCAGAGAGGGAACGCATATAGCCGAAGTATGTTGAGGCAGATTGTGTGCCCTTTTGGGCATTGGTGAGGGCAGCACGAAGATTGTTGACGCGAGAGAGGGAGACCGCAGCAAACATGTTGGAGAGCGTCGTCCATATTGCATGTGAGGTCTCCAGCGAAGCCACCTGGACGAGGACCTCCTTGGAGAGGTTTCGGAGAAGGTAGGCAACGATTTGTTGATCCTGGACTAGCCAGGGGGCATAGGCAGGGTTTGGCATCTCCTGATCCTTGCCATCTTTATCCTTGGCGATGATTGTCTTGGGAGGCTCCGCTATGGTTTTGTCGACATAGCCATACAAGCCGGCGCCCAGTATTTGGGATCGGGCTTGAGCTCTCCAAAGGACATAGTTCGTCCTGGTGAGAGGCTCGGAGATGTTGTAGTTTAGGCCGGAGGAGGGAACAGCAGAGGAGGAGGACATGGCGGCGATGGAGTTGATCGATGAAGGTGGATGGGGATGATCGATGGAGGTAGATGAGCTAGATGCGATGGAAAAGGCCTGCTCTGTATACCATGTAAAGTATTGCCGAAGCGTCTCAACCCCCTGGACGGGAGCCCGCGTGCTTATATATTGATAGCGAGAGAAAACCTCTCGAGGAGATTACACATGCGTACAGTTAGAGGACTAACCGGAAGAGTTTACAGA
Organism: Triticum aestivum; assembly: GCF_018294505.1. Classification (NCBI taxonomy): domain Eukaryota; kingdom Viridiplantae; phylum Streptophyta; class Magnoliopsida; order Poales; family Poaceae; genus Triticum; species Triticum aestivum. Next base: position 82,616,653 of record NC_057799.1, read on the forward strand.
AGATTGGGAATAGAGATAGATGTAACTTAAACAGAAAAGAAAAACTATCTCTATCTCCTAGAAGTGGCGCCCAAGAATAACTCTTGGCGGCCCATAATATTGGATGTTTAACATGATGCACACCTATTTAACTCACCTAGCATTTTGAAAAGTACACCGAAGAGATCATTGAGCAGGTCGTGCTAATGCTTCTCCCTCTTGGCTTTGTGCATTTTTCTCGGGGCTTTCTTCTTGCACTTGCCAACGGTGACATGCCTGCGAATTGAAAGCTACTACATCAACAACAATGGAACACAGACACAACTCTCACACACATCCATTTAATCCCTGCGTACGTTCAGCCAATGAAAATAAACAGTAGAAGAATCCATTCACTGAAACCCGGCCCGGAACAAAACGAGATCTAGAACCGCTCCAACACGCCGAAAAAAGATAAGCTTGGCAGGCAATTCTAGGCACTCATCAACACATTAAGGTACATATAAATGAAAAGCCAAAAAGAAAAATAAGGCCCTGCCCACAAAAATGACGAAAAAAACTTGCTAAAGATATCAAATATACTTTTATAGCTATAGATATCACAAATAAAAATAGGAAGATGAGGTAATCATATTAGTCAGCTCCTGAAAATCCTGTGGCGATCTGATCCTCCAAAGGAACCCTCTGCCATCTTTACCTCCAGAAATGTCAAGTGATGTATCTACAGGACTGCACGCAGCAGCAAAGACCTCATCTGTACACAAGATATGAAGACCAACTATTACCAGAATTGTTTTTCAGTGCAAAGGTATTATGCATAATGAATCTAACTAACTTATTAGTGGCAAACAACGAATCATGGTCACAAGATGTAGTAAGTTAATTTTCTCGATGAGAACTTACCTTTGTGCCCATGAAAAGCATAAGCTCAGGGCCTCATCCTCATCTGAAACAACAACACAATAAAGCAAATTCAGTGATGCAACCATCATCCCCCGCATCAATCCGCCACTGCCGCCAGGGTTTCGTGCCCTTCACAACTCAGGGCCTCAAAGGTGGAGGAAGGGGGAATGGAAGAGGGAGAAAGAAGGGACGAGTAAGGAAGAAAAATCTAAGATATGCCCACACCCAATTATTAGTAAGTTAACTTACAACTGTTGGCAAAAAAAGAAGCAACTTAATAACCGAAGAGCCTAAATTATCCGCTTTTTATGAAGAAATCAATTAGTTTTGAAATACATGGGAAAAGCTGATGTTAATAACTAATGTTTGTGCTGAAATAAAGTAGTCTGCACTATCAAAAGCAAAAAAGGGCCTGAAGTAACATCTACCGCTTTCCCACCCATGAAGTCTAAGATATGTTTTGCATAGAAAACAAGCAGTAAAGTTTTAAACAGACCAAGCGCGCCACCAAGTAATGTTGTAGAAACCGATGGAATACTTTTCTACTTATGATCAATAATGAGTAGATCAACGAGGTGAGAAGCCATGGACGACTTGAAATAGGTTATATCCAAAGAATAGTACTGCATGAAAATACAGTTAGAACAAAACTAAACCAAGCGTTTTGAACAAAAAAGAATACATAAATAAGAGAATTGCATTGGTCGCGTTACCAGTTTGCAGTGAACACCAAAATCTTATGTCTTGTTGAGTGGTATTGGCTGATACTTCACAGGCTCATCTGGTGGCTTGTAATCTTTCGGGTATGTCCTAGCTAAAAGCTCCAATGTCCACTTTACCAGCAGAAACAGTCTTTGTAGGGTCAATCACAAAGCCAAGAATAGTTCTGTAAACTGCTGATTAAGCATCTGAGTTGAAACATCAATGGCGTTCAGGCAGCATGCGTAACCCAGATGTGAGTGGTACCAGCCAACCACATCTTCCAACATTCTAGCCTATTCATATGAAAAAGATATGAAAGTTAGTTTGATCATTGTTTAACAGCAAACATTCAACACACACACCTGCACGTGCATATTACTTCATAAGTTCACATACACAGTTGCAATATTCCCTAAATTATTCTTTGCCAAAACAGATTCAACGAGCACAAATGCACAATCAAGTATAAACACGATTTGCCGGAAGTGGCATTAGTATCTGTTAATAAATTCAAAGTTCAAAAAATATGCATCGGTTGACCATATAACTTTCCAAAATAAGAACCAGATGATTTGCTCCTCTGAAGTGACGCTGTTGCGACATAATGGATATGTCCCCACACAAGAATTCATCATATCGGAAGTTAAATAGACACCCATGTCGGGTTTATAAACTGTGATGCTTGCTTGTGGCTTCTTGTTTCAGGAGCACGATTATTGGGTTGTTGTAGCATATTATTTAGAGGGTAAGTAAAATCATAGTTGCCATTCTTTTCATCCGAACAACCATAAGTGTTGTTTGAAACCTGAAACAGTAAGGTAAAGAATTGAATGGAACAAACTTGGAGAATAAAACACGAATTAGAAGATACGCTACCTTATTTGTTGATAAAATCAGCAGATCAGTTGGTTTCTTCATCAACACTGTAATGGTTGGTTTCACAAGATGAAACAGAAGTGCCATTTGCTCTTGAAAGAATATTTTGCTTTCATTCATTCATGTAGTTGTGATGCATAATAATAGATCAGTATCCTAGGAAAAGAGGGGCAGAAAATGGAAACAAATCAATCCGTCCGGCCAGTGAGCCAGCCAACCGGTGCATTCAAAGCACACGAACGGAGGAAGGTGGGAACGGAGGGAGGTGGGCACAGGCCATACCCGTACTTGTCGCAGAGGACGGCGAAGCCGCCAGATCACAGCGGCCAGCCCTTACTCCACTCCCTTGCCCCCGCCATAGGACGGCTGGCGTGAAGGGGGTTGTTGGGCGGGCCGAGTCCTGCTCGGGGCGAGGCAGAGATGGGCAGAGCAGCTCCAGGCAATGGTGGAGAGGAGGATCGATGGCTGACGGAGCGGAGGTGGCTCCGGCCGGCTGTGCGTGTGGCAGCGGCTAGGAACCCTAGCGTCGCGGACTCGCGGTCGATGGCGTCCCTGCCGCCCACCTCCATGAATCTGGATTGAGAAGAGAAAGGGGAAGGAGATGAGGCCATAGAGAGGGAGGATGGGGCTGGGATGGGGAGATGAGGCGGCGGCGGTGGCGGCGGCGTGATTGCGTCGAGGGGAGTCGTGGAGCGGAGGAATCGGTGTGGGCTGTGGAGTTCCTTCGTAGGGAAGGAAACGAGACGAAGACGTTTCCCTTCCTGTTTTTTTCCTCTCCTTAACACATTTTCATCTGGGCACAGTAAAATCGACGTGTACATCGCCAACGCTCGACCTTCGCGCGTACCTTAATGTGTTGGATTGTCGCTGATTGCCGAAGTTTAGTGCACCGTCTGATCAGAAATTGACAAGTGTGATGCAGCAAAAAGCTTTTCTGAAACTTATGGGCCTGCAATATAAGTTGGTGTATCGGAAGGGTAAAGATAACACCGCAGCAGATGCACCATCTCGACAACCTTCTGAGAAAGAATTGTTTCTTATTTCCCTCTGCGACTGGTTCCAGCGTCCGGCGCGGCCACACCCCGCGCGTCCGTCTAACCAACCCACACACACGCGCACATACACGTGCAGTCACACACACCCGTGCACTCCCGCCACGGACCCGATGCAGCTCAGACTGCACCCGACGCGTCCGGTGCGCGCAAGCACACGCACCTGACGTGGTCGCCACCGTGACGGCCATGGCTTTATTCCTAACATTCACCCCCTCCCCTAAGCCGTGGCTCAGAGCAGTCCACCGTCTTCAACGCCGGCGTCCGCCATCAGAGCGCGCTCCGCCATCGGCTCCCTAAGCAGCTTGGGGCAGTCGCGCTTGAAGTGTCCGCGCTCGCCGCACTTGTAGCAGCGCCCGCGTCGGTTGCCGCAGTTGCCCGACGCCACGCATCAGCTGATCACCGCCACGCCCGCCGCCGTCTTGTCCACGGCGCCGAACCCGTTCATCAAATGCGCGCAGCCGCCCGAGCGCCTCGTCGAACGTCATCTTGTCGAGGTTGCAGAACTGCTCGATGCCGGCGACGACCGGGAACAGCCGGTCAGGGACGGTGTCAAGAAGCTTTTTCACCAGCACCGCGCCGCCAAGCGTCTCCCGAGGTTCGCGAACCGCGCCGTCATCCCCGCCAGCCTCCCGGCGTACGCGTCCAGCGCCTCGCCGTCCGCCATCTTCATGCGATCGAGCTCCCCGTGCAGAGTCGCCCGCCTCGCCGTGCGCACCCGATCGGCGCCGACGAACCTCACCTTCAGGGAGTCCCATATCTCCCTGGCGGTGAGCTTCATTGTCACCTGCAGCAGCACGTCCTCCAGCAGCCCGCCGAGGATCATCGCGCGCGCCGTCTTGCACGTTTTCCCGTTCACCGCCGCGTTGCCCGGTGCCACCGCCTCCCACAGAGTGTGGGCGTCAAGAATCGCCTACGCCTTGATCGCCCACACCGTGTAGTTGTCCGGCATGAGCATCGGCATTGCCATCGACACCGATCCACCCGCGCCGCCGCCGTGTGGGTCGAACGCCATGGTCGCCGGTGATCGCCCGAACGGAAGCTCTGTATATCAATTGTTGTTGCCGAAGCCTCGCCTTGCCTCTCACCAAAGCTCTCTCTCTCACGCACGTATGTAGAAGAAAGAAGGTTGGAACATAGACGCTAGGAGCGTCCGGCTTTAAATTAATAAAGCCACCAGGCAGGATCCACACAAATAAAGTCTTACAAACCGAATAAAACAGTCATCGATCCCATGGCTCAGGATAAAGCTAAGAAGGTCACAGCCACAAGTTCAATAGCGCAAAAGCGGAGCATCAAGACAAAAGCTAGCTGAAAGTAGAGGTCTCATGATCAAGCCGCCATCCCTTGTCGTGCCTTCACCATGGTCGTCTTGATCAGCTCCATAATCTCGTTCATGCGTTCGACGTCACGCTTCTTCCCCAGCAGTGCCCATACCTGAAGGAAAATATGACATTTGAAGATGATATCAGCGGGGTGGACCGGGAACTTGTGTTCTATCGTAATTTTGTTCCGAACCGTCCAAAGGGACCAAAGTAGCGCCCCAACGCATCTCCAAACAATCCTAGCATTGGCCCCTCTTTGCGACGTTAAGATAGAAAGAACATTGTGACTAGACTGTGGATTCCAATTTGTTTGAAGGCGTCTCTAACCGCACTCCACACAAATCTAGCGAGCACACAGCCAAAGAACACATGGTTCGCGTTTTCCCCTAAACCGCAAGTGGTGCACGTTCCGTCCGCCGGCCCATTGCGTTTGGCCACGTTATCCGAAGTAGGTAAGCGGTTGCGAAACATTTGCCACAGGAAAATCTTGATTTTGAGAGGAATGCCAGCCTTCCATAGCCCCCTAGCTATATCCAGCGTAGTACCCTCGGAGAGCTTGTCGTATAGGGACTTGACCGTAAATCTATTGGAGGAGGTCAACTTCCACGTAATCGTATCCGCCCCATTACTACGAGTCAGCCCTCCCAAGTTAGCCGTCAAAGCGTCCCAGCTAGCGGCCTCCGTTGTCTCTAGAGTCCTAATAAAAGAGATGGCTGGAGGCTGGACTCGCATAGCATCGGCCACCATAATGTTGGTGTCCGTTGCCAATTGGTACAGTTCCGGGTGGGATTGCCACAACGGTTCCTGACCCCACCAATGGTCGAGCCAGAAGCGTGTGGACTTGCCATCGTTTACCCGGAACTGCGCACCCACTGTAAAAGCCGGTCGAACCGCTTGGACCCCGTTCCAAAAGGCCGAACCGTTGCTTTTAGCCTTGAACAAGTTCCCATCCGGGAAATATTTAGCCCGGAGGATGTCTGCCCAGAGTCCCAACTCGTTTTGGGCGAGACGCCACCACCACTTAGTGAGCAGGGCCACGTTCATGAGTTTAGAGTTCATAATCCCTAGGCCGCCAAAATTTTTTGGCCTACAAACCGCTGCCCATTTCACTAAGTGGTACTTGCGCTTGGTCCCAGCTCCTTCCCAAAAGAACCGGGAGAGCGGAGTATCGAGTCTAGCGTGAACCCCATCCGCAAGTAGGAACATTCCCATTGTGAATATAGGAAGGGAGGATAAGCTCGAGTTGGTGAGGATAAGCCTCGCCGCCGAGGACATAAACCTGCCCCTCCAAGGGCTCACTCTGTTAGCAACTTTCCCATACAGCGGCTCCCATTCCGCTATGGTTAGTTTCTTGGTCGAGATCGAGGCCCAAGTATTTAATCGGGAAGCTCCCTAGCTTGCAATTAAGTAGATTTGCAATCCGAGTGCTTTCTAGATCCTCCATCCCAATGGTGATCACTTCGCTCTTCAGAAAGTTGATCTTAAGCCCCGATAAAATCTCGAAGACAAGTAGTAGCAACTTGATGGTAGCTATGCTGTGGTCGTCGGGTTCGAATAAGAGCATCGTATCATCTGCGTATTGCAGATGCGTAACCCCACCAGGAATAAGGTGGGCTACCAGCCCTTTAATGTGCCCCGCTGCCCTCGCTTTATTAATCATGGCCGCCAGGGCATCCGCAACAAAGTTAAAAATGAGCGGCGAGCTTGGGTCTCCCTGACGGAGGCCACGTTTGTTACGGAAAACTTGCCCATTGTGCCATTGACATTGACCGCCGTGTGTCCACTACACACGAGGTGCATGATGCGATGTACGAATCCTGCCTCAAAACCCTTTTTGAGGAAGACCTCTCTCACGAACTCCCAGTTCACGCGATCGTACGCTTTTTCGAAGTCTAATTTCAGCAGCACTCCCTGTGCCTTGGTCCGTTTCAACTCGTGAACGATCTCTTGTAACGCAATTGGTCCCTCGAGGATGTTACGATGTTTGAGAAAACCCGTTTGACTAGAGCTAATAACTCGTTGAGCGACCGGAGCCAAACGCGAGGCATAAGCTTTCGCACAAATTTTGAACGGAACGTTAATCAAGGTAATGGGTCTAAAAAGCTTAATGTTATCCGCCCCTTTCACCTTAGGAATAAGGCTAATGGCTCCATAGTTCAAACGGGATAGGTCAACCGTGCCTAAAGCGAAGCCGTTGACAATATCATAGAACAAGTGCTTAAGGCAGGGCCAAAACTTCTTAAAGAACTCGACAGGCCATCCGTCTGGCCCAGGCGCCGTGCTCGTTTTCATGTCGTGTAAGGCCTGGTCTATTTCCTCAGGTAGGAAAGCAAGGACCAGCCTATCGATCTCCTCCTGCGAGACACGTTCCACGGAATCCCACAGATCATCGCGTAAGCATAACGGTTTTTCAACGGCCGTCCCCAAAAGACCTATGAAAAACTCGTAGATATGAGCCATGATTTGTTCCTGCGTCAACAGGATACCGTGATCTGTTTGGAGACGCAGAATGGAGCACTTCCTTTTCCGCCCGTTCGCATAGGCATGGAAATATCCTGTGTTTGCGTCTCCTTTCATGACCCATTTGACTCCGCCCCTGCGTCGCCAATATTCATCTTCCGCGCGCAATATCGCCGTGACTTGATTTTCCAATGCGTACCTATGGGCCCACTCGGCCTCCGAGAAGGGACGGCGATCTGCCTCAGCATCTAACAACGCAATTGTCTCTACAATGCGCGCGCGCTCTTTCTTGGACTCGCTACCGTGGTTAGCGCCCCACCCGCGAAGGAAGGCACGAAGCTTGCCGGCAGCCGCGTTCCAGCTCTCTGCTGGCCCGCGTTGGGGCCCCAGATGGGTACAAATCTCACCCCAACGATCTACCACCATCTGGGCAAATCCCTCCGCTTCGAACCAAGCCGTTTCGAAGTAAAACCTAGGGTTACGACGGATGAGATCCTCCCCTGAGGAAAAAATCAGCGGAACATGGTCTGATCCGATGCGCGTCTCCGCCACGAGAGCACATGGGAAACAACACCTCCCATTCAGGCGTAAAAAAGACCCTATCCAGCACGCTACGGACCGGTTGCGTTTGTTTGTTAGTCCAGGTATATCTGGCACCAGTCCGTGCTGCTTCCCGCAATGCTGCTGCCACAATGGCATTATTGAATAAGGACACCCTGGTCCAATCAATATTAGCATTATTCTTATCCGCCCCTGAGCGAATCAAGTTAAAATCACCCCCCCCCCCACCACAGGGAGGTTGATTGCCCTTTTGGCCCCGACCAGGTTGGTCAGTTCGAGCAGGAACGCCGGCGATCTGGAGTGGTCGGCAGGTCCATAAAACACACGACCACCCACGACAAACCAGATACACGATGTTTAATAGTAGCGGATAAAAGGAAAACGCCAACATCCCAATGCAAAACATCACATACATCCTTATTACAACCCAACAAAATGCCACCAGAAAGCCCAACAGAGGGGACCCAATGCCAATCAAAACGTTGTAGGGGGTCGTAAGCGAGCAGTTCTCTGAAGGTAAAATCAGTTTTAATCGTCTCTTGAAGCGCAACCACGTCAATACGTTCTTTGGCCATGTATTCTTTAAGTTGCGTGCGCCGGCCACCGTGGCCACAGCCACGGATATTCCAGAACATGTACCTCATCTAAATAACCCTGTTACGTAGGCGCACACCCCGAGAGGTCACCGCCTTCGCCACTCTCTTCCTAGCCGCCACTCGGCCATTAGAAGGAAGGACACCAGCTTCCCTAGCTTGTGTCACCTCGTCGGGCACTCTCTCGTCACCAGCCTCTACTGGAACAATGGCTAACTCGTTGCTGTTAGCACAGCACGGCGGCAGCCGCCAGCGCAGCCTGCGCCTCTTCCCTAGCACGCACGAGCGATATAATTTCGGACTAAGACCCTCGGGTCTCCACACCGCAATCGTCTAAAATGCTCGTCAGGTGATCATCCGAGAAGGCATTTCGAATGCGGAAAGATGGCAAGGGGTTACCTGCGGCGTCCATGTTCTTGTCGGCGATGCGGAGTTTGGCGCTCTCCATAAAAGAGAGATCACCGAGCTTGACCTTGCCCGAACGCTAGGAGCCCGCTGCACGAAGGTGGAAGAACAAGACACACACAGCAAGCTTTACCCAGCGCACCGCCGGCCGCACGAACAGCGGCTTGGTTTCTTTTCTGAGCACGAACTCAGCCACACAAGACTACAACGAGTACACGGAGGGCCTTTTATACCCAAGCTACACACACCAGACTAGCTACCACACGCAAGCACCCACGCACTGACTTGGCTTGCCGCTACACTCGGCCACCACTAACAGCACTACTCACACGAGCTGACTAGTGCCCACGCACCGCCCGCCCCGCGCTCCTCAGCTCCCGCGCCCGCCGCGCACGCATGTCAACAGGACGCGACTGGTTCCAGCGCCCGGCGCGGCCACACCCTGCACGTCCGACTAACCAACCCACACATACGTGCACTTACACGTGCAGTCACACACACATCCGTGCACTCCCGCCACGGACCCGATGCAGCTTGGACTGCACCCGACGCGTCCAGTGCACGCACGCACACGCACCCGACGTGGTCTCCACCGTGACGGCCATGGCTTTATTCCTAACAAGGAGCAATGCCGCCGACGACGAAAGGAGCCAGCCCGACGTCCCACCTCGCTGCTCCACGCCGAGGGATCTAACGCCGCGTGCGGCCGGTAGGACGGCCGCGACGCTCGTCGACAGGTGCGAGCCAGCGCGTCCCGACAGTGACTGGGACGGGAAGGGGGAGGCGGCTGCTGCTGGCTAGAAGGAGGAGTTGAGAAAGCAGCAGTGGGGGATGGGTGGTGCGATGGCACGGCGGAGGGCCTGCTGCGCGAGGAGAGGGAGGGGCTGTAGGTGCAGGAGCCTTCTTCCCTGCAGGGCCGCCCTTCAGGCTTCCTGCAACGACACCAGGTACCAGGCGTCGTCGACTGAGAGATATACGGAGGTCCATCCGTCCATGGGCCGTCGATTATCTTCAAGAGTCCAGAATGTATCTTCTTATGACCGGACGCGGAGGAATTGATTCCGAGCTCATATGCTCCCGCATGAACAGTAAAATCAAAAAAATATCGAAAAAATTCAAAAAATTTTAATTTTTTTTGGAGAAACATCGACAAAAGTTTTAAGTGCCTGCAAAAATTCGTTGTGAAATCACATTCCTAGAAGGCATGGCAAAAAAACAAAAACAATACTCTGAAAAAGCTATTTTCAAAAGCATTTTGAAGCACTGAATTTTTTTTGCCACGCCTTACAGGAATGTGATTTCATGATGAATTTTTGCAGGCACTTAGAACTTTTGTCAATGTTTCTCTCAAAAAAATTTTGGAATTTTTTGAATTTTTTTGATATTTTTTTGATTTTACTGTTCATGCGGGAGCATATGAGCTCGGGATCAAAAGATGACTTTCGCTTATGACCTACTTGTTGTTCTTCCCCTTTCTCCAAACAGAGACATAAAAATTCTCTGTAATATCGCTGGACTGGATCCAACTGCCTGTGCGTGACGCAAGGATTGTGATCAAGGTCTTAGCAAGTGGTATCAGTCGCAGTTCGATCCCGGGGAATGTTCCCGATCTCCACCCCAAACCCTCTTGAATCAGATCCCGCAACGAGTTGCAAACGTGAAATCGGGCAAGCCTACCCTCAGCGACCACATGGCGAGTGTCGAACTCACGCTCGCGGAGCTGCAGGGCCTGTTGACCACTGCCGTGAAAGCGAACACGACGACCGCGGAAGTAGGGCAAGTGAATGCTGCTCGCTTCACAGAGATCACCACCAAATTGGACATGCTCACCTCCATCACCATCGAGCTGTCCATGGCGTCCAAGTAGGAGGGTATTATCGCAAATTCATCCAATATTACGGTCTCACCAGTCGGGTGCTCTCGGACTTACTCAAGAAGAACAATGTCTTCCGGTGGATTTTGAGCGAACAAGAAGCTTTTGATCATCTAACACAACGTTTTTTGGAAGCACCTGTGTTAGCCTTGCCGGATTTCACAGTTCCATTTACTATGGAAATTGACGCTAGCAAGCGTGGAGTTGGGGCCGTTTTTATGCAGCGTGGCCATCCAATTGCCTATCTCAGCCAGGCTCTAGGACCCACTGCTCAAACAATGTCCACATATGAAAAGGAATGCCTCGCTATCCTTCTTGCAATAGACAAGCAGCGCGCCTATCTACAAACTGCTTCATTCACTATTGTCGCCGATCGCCGAAGCTTTGCACCTGTCTGATCAGAAATTGACAAGTGTGATGTAGCAAAAATCTTTTGTGAAACTCATGGTCCTGCAATATAAGTTGGTTTATCGGAAGGGCAAAGATAACACCGCAGCAGATGCACCATCTCGACAACCTTCCGAGAATGAACTGTTTGTTATTTCCCTCTGCTGCCCTCGCTGGTTGGAGTCCATCGTGGATGGATATGCGGAGGATGCCAAGGCTAAAGCTCTGCTGCAAGAACTGAGCATCACTAGTCCTAACCCACGATGTACAAAAGATGTGTGCGCATTTCATGAGGAAAATTCGGCTCTAAGGAAAACCGGTTGCCAGTATTTTTGGGAGATTTTAAAAACGTAATACCACAAAAAGAAAAGTGTTTGTGGGTTTTACAAAACTATGTGAATTTTATGAAATGTCAACTTTAAATTTTTCTATTTTTTGTAAAAACTATGAACTAAAAAATATTAACATTTTTAAAAATATTTATAATTTAAAGAAATGTTCACAGATATTTAAAAAGTGTTTACGAATTTAAAGATAAAAACAGAAGAAAACACATAGAAGAAAACTAAAAAACCAAAGCTCCCTCGCGTCGCCCTCGCCCTGGGCGACTCGGGGGCTCTCCAACCCTAGGCACCGCCGCCGCCCTCTCCTTCTCCCCTCCTCGCGCCGCCGCCGGGTGACGCCGCTGGGTGAAACCCGCGTGGCAGACGGCGGTGGCGGGGGGACTCCCTCTCCCGACTCCCCTTCCTCTGCGGGCGGCAGGCGACGGTCTCCTGCGGCGCTCGCGGTTTGGCGCGAGGTGGCAGGCCTCGGCGAGCGGTGGCGGGGCGCGGGGCACGCGGCGGCGAGCCTCGGCAGGCGGTGGCGGCTGCGCGCGGGGCTAACTCCGGGGCGGCGGCGCGGGCATGGATCCATCGCGGATCTGATCCTGTGGGCGCGGTCTCGGCCTCCCCTGCTCGGCCGGCGGGTCTCGTGGGGGGGGGGATTCTCCTTGCTGAGATCTGGCAAGCGGGATCATCCAGATCCCGGCAAGGATGGCGGCGACCCGTGCACGAGAGATGGAGGTCTTCGATCAGATCTGGGTGAAAACCTGCTATTGGCTATTGCCAAGGCCGGCGATGGTGACGCTGTGTGCGTCGTTTCCTTCCTGAAGGCATCGCCGTGGAGAAGTTCAAGGGCACTCTCTGCTACCTCTGGGGGAAACCCTAAATCAGTAGATCGGATGACGGCGGCTCTCTGGTGTCGTTTCCCCCCTGGGGGCGTCATTCTTGGAGGTGCACACGGGCTCGAGGGACTAGAGGACGGCGACTTTGGTGGAGCGGTGCTTCATCTTACACATTGATGGTGGCGGATCTCGGCGGCGTGGTGCTGTGGAGACTCGGTGTCTGATGCGCGGAGATGGACTCGTCCAGGAGGAGAAAGCTGTCTGGCGTCATGGTGGCGTTGATGGCGGATAGGCCTGGCAAAGTCGGTGCTTCAGTTCTGCTCTGAGGATGGACTGAGGGATGATGGAGGTGACGGCCCTTGCAGCGTGCGGTGCTCACGGTGAGTGTGCCAGACCGGTGTGGGACCCAATCCAGGTAGTGTCTTGGATGGGACACCCGGCTTTAGATGTTAGGCTTTGATGCAATGTCTGTTTGGTATTAGGCCCGGACATTCGGCACGCCTTCATCAAGGGGATAGGAGTAGCAACGGTGTTGCCAAGATGGTGGCTTCAGGCTTATTGATGTATCACCTTGTATGGTCTTTGTGAATAATTAATAATATGGCTGCATACATCGTCCAGATGCAGAGGCCGGGGGTATATCCTCCTTTTAAAAAAAAAAGTCTCCCCAGAAACTGCCTGAGACCATGTCCCTACCCTGCTGTTTAATTGGGGAGGTCCATGGATGGTTGCTCATTGCGATCAGGCGATGTATTGTCGCTCCCTGTTATATGTGCGAAAGGATTGAAGAGGTCAATTAAGGGGACGTGGTGAATAGAAAACTACAATTTTTTAGTCTTAACTTCGAACATTAGGGATGTCCTGATAAAGTAAGTTCTCTAGATATGCAATCTAGTGGAAAAAACCTATATGGCGAGCAAGTTAACACACTAGGTAAGCACGAGCAAACAAGCTAGTAAGCAAACAACAAAAATAAAGGTGTAGGAATGGACAAACCACAAAAGTTAAAGATGTGGATGTATCCCCAAGTTCACATTTCTTTGGGGAGTGCTAATCTACACGTTGGAGAGGTGCAGAAGACAAAGCTCTCGAACGCCACCAAATAGTTCACTCTCATCTCCCTTTAACTTATGTCCAACGGATTAGCCACAAATCACTTGTGGTTAGTTTTGAAGGCGACCACCGAATCTTGACAAACTCTTTGGAGCACAAAACACACAAGGAAGCTTCCAGTGTTTGACTCCTACCATCTAGGAGTCCTAGCACTACTAGGAAAAGGCCTACTAGTGGTCCATCAGTTTTGCCTACTAATGGCGCACCACTGATGCGCCACTAGTACCACGCCACTAGTATTTTTTACTAATGGCGCATCACTGGTGCGCCATTAGTATCTGGTATACTAATGGCGCACCAGGCAGTGCGCCATTAGTATAGGCCACGGTGCGCCAAAGTATACCCATGTGCTTTGCCATACTAATGGCGCACTGCGGGGTGATGCGCCATTAGTATCCTTTGGCATACTAATTGCGCACTGCGGGGTGATGCGCCATTAGTATCCTTTGGCATACTAATGGCGCACAGCGGTGTGATGCGCCATTAGTATCCTTTGGCATACTAATGGCGCAAGTTGGTGTGATGCGCCATTAGTATGTATATTAGGGATTATTTTTTTTCTTTTCTGATTTTTGCACAGATTACAAAATATATTATTGGACAGAATATAAGCAGCACCACACAGCAACAACAGATTCATCGAATACAATAGAAGATTAGTCTCCGAATACAATTTATCATATTAGTCTCCGAATTCAAAAGACCGAACAAAGATAGAACATTACAAGTCTCGAGACCGCGAGTAGCGAGTTTGTCTTCACATTACAAGTCGATATCGATCATCTAAACTACCATCACATAGATGAGAGCTGCGGTCATCACGATGAAACTGGTCTTCATCCGGTTCCTCCAACGCTCCCTCCTCTCTCCCACTAGATAGCGCGCGTATCACGATGAAACTGGTCTTCATCCGGTTCCTCCGACACTCCTCCCAGTCGTCGTAGACTCCGGGAACCTTACCCTTGTACACGACATACGACGGCATCTCTATGCACTAGCCAAACAACAGACATTACATAAGCAATATATAAGTATGCAACAAAAGGATCGGAAGAGAAAAGCAAGACATTAATAGCACGATTCATGGTCCTACTAATAAATAGCATCGATTACATCTAAGTTGAACGACTGTCCAAACCAAACAGACATACAAGTTCATTAAAGTTTAATTACAACATGAGCTAATCAATGTTTCAGAACTACACATAGCATCACTACTTTCGACTCGACTCATGGGACCGGAGCGTGGATGAAGCCGCCGTCTGTCGTGATGGTCATGAAGTCGCGGGCGTTGTCAGCCTGCATTTGTAGCGTTGTGTCTATCTCACTTTTGGACGGTTGAAATTTGAGGTAGAACTGCCCCGAGGTACGAAGGACATCTTGATGGATGATTTCTGCAAACTCCGACTGGATGCGAAAGTATTCTTGTCGGATGTCCGCGTCCTGGATTGCCGCCAAGCTTGCGGCCCAATCTTTGAGATTATTTGGTAGCAGAAGGTGATTATGGTCCCGTACGATCGCCCGCATGTGATGGAGGGCGTAGTAGGCATCCTTCTGACCGCCAGGCGGCTGCTTGACGCAGGGGAACGTCGTATTGTGGGTGAACACGTGCCTGCCGTACCTACGAACTGGCCTCTTAAAGGTGCCTCCAGATGCGTCGTAGCCGGGGAGAGCATCATCAAGAACTTTCTTGATATTTGTGTAGTCTATCTTGGAGTCACGGTCCGGGTCGAAATACGTGGCCATGGAATATTTCGGGCTTAAGAGGATGAGTGTGCAATGTGTGTCACTGCACAGAACACGGAATGTTAGAAAAAAAAAGAACGATCGAAATCTAAGAAATCATATGTTACGGGGCGGTTAGGAGATGACTTACTCGGGAAAGTAAGGCACGAGGAAGTTATCCTTATCTGGGTTTGCCAGAATGACGCCTTCGAGGTGTGAACTCGCGACTTGCCAGTCCCCAACGCTGCCCAAGATCTTGGCACGCATGTAGAAGGGGTCGACTATCACAATGTCCGGGGTCTTGTCTCTAATGATCCGCATCTCCATACTCAGCGAAAACAACCGAACGAAGGTGTAGTGCAGCGGATGAAGGTTAAGCATAGCAAAGATGTCATCAAACCGCAGGACGATCGTACCCCCGACGGCGCTATCCACAAAGCCCTTGCCCTTTGGCACCTTGGCCTCGAAAACCGGGTATGCCACATCATTCTCTCTGAGCTTCTCCAAAGAAAGAACACTGTCATGCAGACTCCGAATAGCACCGGTTGCAGCATTGAGCATATTTGTCGGTAGCATCGCCCTACCCGCCACATGCACCCTCCTCGAGATATCCTTAGGTGAAGGTGGCCCGTCCTGAGCACGGATCGTGCTCGGTGCCGGCTGGCTCGCACTGGCGCCCTTGTTAGTCTTTCGTTTCCATCGCTTCTTCCTGATTTGCTGTAATGGGATCGAGTTCTGCTCACAGACCGCCATCTTGAGTGTGTTGGGGCTGATAATATTTGGCACCTCAGCTATCTGAGGCTCGGTGAAGGCGGCAGCTGGAGGCGTCTCCTGAGAACTGAACGCCAGACGACGCCTGTTGCAATTGGGTTTCTCCGCCGTACCAGCTAGATCGTGGTCGTCTTTTTCAGAGTTGGGTTCTTGAGAAGGAGGCCCGCAGAACTCGTCACCGTACCCATGTTCGGCAAAGTACTTATCGACGTTGGAAAATGTACCGCCGTCGTTGTCGTCGTCGTCCGGATCCTGTGCCATATGCATGTCCGGATCCTGTGCCATAGGGATGTCCGGCATGTCCGGTAGCGTTGCGGCGTTCTTGCCATGGCTTGGCGCTGGCACGACTGGCGGTCTTGTCTGTGGGGTGGTGTCCCCCGCCCCCAAACAAATCTGGCTCTTCGGCCAAAGCAGGGGCCAGCTTACACAGGCGCTGAGGGTCATCACATCATCTTCGTCGGCCCCAGCGGGTCGAATCGGAGGTAACAACTCGTCGCAGCCTTGCAGCACCCGAACCAGTTCAACCCTATACAAGGTGGGTGGCATCGGATTACCGTGGAACACGCGGTTGCCCGGTTGAACGATTCTGCCCTTGGCGACATCGACCAACTCGCCGCCCACGAAGTGCAGGAGAGTGCAAGGAACATCGGTGGCGCCCTGCGAAAACATGTAGGGCGTCAGGGATGCCTAGTCAAAGGCAAGGAGATGAAGTCATCGGCCGAGAGGCTTAGTTACCGTGATGCCGTCGAGCTCGGCTAATGTCAAGGCACCGCCAACGGCGGGCGTGCGCGTGCAACTGACGGAGGGGCCGCTTGCTGGCGAGGTGCCGACCGGCGTACACCCGGGTGCATTAAGCTCCAATGCCCGTGCCAGCGCCGGAGACACGAATACCGCCTCCGCCGGAGACACCAATGGCGCCGCCTGCGCATTGTGCGAGTTGCTGGCCGTGAAGCTGGGAACCGGGGGAGGCCCCTATTGGCCGCCCGCAATGCACGTCGTCAGCCCCTGAATCAAGGTAGGCACAATGGCGGTGAGCGTCGTTCCCAGTTGCTGTTGCACTTGCTCTTGGACAATCTCCGGAATCCGCGCCACTTGTGCCTTGAGTTCTTGAACCTCGCGCGACTGGCTTTCCGAGCTGGTCTTTTTCTCCTTTCGCCCACCAGTGGTATAGTATGACGACCATTTTGTGGACAAGCCTTTGCCGGCCACACGACCAGCTGACGACGGCTTACTGAGCTTATCCTTGTTTTTCATTGCGTTCAATGCCCTATTTAAAGGGGTGTCAAAAGGGGAGCTCTGAGACGACCCCGCACTACTGCATTCAGCCTCCTGCGGAAGGAATGTGAACCATTTAGAAATTTGGCTTCATTAATTAGAATGCAACCATATGGAGCTAATTACGCGGGGGTGTATTCCTTACCAGAACAAACTCAAGCGCCCTGGTCTTCGGATCCGTGGTAAGCTCCTTTGTTACCGGGTCCTCCTTGTACCGGGCCCTGACAAAGTTCCTGGTCTGCTTGTCACGTAATTTCTCGAAGCGGGGCGGTAGGCCTTGCTCGGCACGCTCCGCGTCCTCCTTGTCCCATATAGGCTCCGCCACTCTGTAACTGCCGGGACCGAGTTGGTGGACCCCTAAGTTCAACTCCCGCATTTCTTTCCCCCACTGACTTGATTAGAATGCTTTTTATATAGCAATGGCGCACCCACGATCGGTGCGCCATTAGTAAGCTTTTTTTTATATAGCAATGGCGCACCAGCCAGAGGTGCGCCATTAGTAATCTTTTTTTTGTTGCATCTAATAATTTTTTAGAAAATGAATATGAATATGAAACAGTAATAATTTTTTATAAAAACAGTAATAATATTTATGAATATGAAAAAAATCATCAAATTTATTATTTGAAAATATAATCAAATTTGTTTTTTTTTTGCAATTTTAGTTGCATTCATTTGTGACGGTGGAGCGGGCCGGGGAGCGTGCGGGGGAGGGTGCAGGGGGCCGTCGGTGGCGGTGGAGCGGGGGAGGGTGCGGGGGGTCGCCGACGGCGGCCGGTGGAGCGGGGTAGAGGGTGCGGGGGGTGCTCGGCGGCGAGGGGGACCGGATCTGGCGAGGTGGGATAGCGATCGAGATGGAGTGGGATCGAGATCGAGTGTCCATGAAATTTAAAAATATTCATGAGTTCAAAAAGTGCCCATGAAATACAATCGAGAAATGAAGGCTACAATTTAAATACAATCGATCTTAGCTAGCTATCTATTCACAATCTTCTTGCCCTTATTTTTCGTAAATGGAGTTCTTCTCTTGAACGGACGTCCTTTAGGTAGGGTGGTCCTGCTTCTTCTTGTGGTGTATGCTGATACTTCATCGTCGTCGTCATATGTTCCATCTTCGGGTCGCCGTACTTGTCGAAGTCTTGCTCATTGGCAACTCCATCCATTCCGATGATCTTCCTTTTGCCTCTCCTCAAGACAACACGACTGGGCTTTGACGGGTCGGTAATGAAGAAGCATTGGTCCACTTGGGAAGCCAGTACCCATGGCTTATTTTTCGCGGTGACGTTCGCGCCTGCTGTCAGGACCCTGATTCTAAATCACACCGATCTAGCCTGTAACACCTCATATCACTTTGCGGCCTCACGCACGGTATTCCCACGGGTGTCGCCTTACCATGGCCCGGGACCGTTTGCGCCTTTTGGCTCACGTATATGATAGTGTCGCTAGCATCCATATGACAGAGAACCCGGGCCGACATGACTAGTCGTGAACCCAAAGTGGCACTAACTTACGGGGACAGGCATACGTGAATCAACATCGAGCAGGTTGGTCAGCAGCGTGCGAATCCGGGCTGTAGCACTGGGCTAACAGGACTCCGGGAACCCGGGCTGTAGCAGGCTAGGCAGGACTCCGGATGTCACCGCGTGACATTTCCCCGAAGGGACAGACACAGGAACGAAGTGAATCACATGCCGGCCAATCAGGTGTCCGGAGCAGTAGTGCTGGGCTAGCAGGACTCCGGTGAACCGGGCTGTAGCGGACTACTATGGCTCATGGAAGCACAAGACTACATTTCCCCATAAGAGAGGCTACCAAGGATAAACAACTAGGTTGTCGGATCCCACACATACCAAGCATTTCAATCATACACGCAATATGCTCGACATGTGTAAATACAACATGGCATCACAACATAACTCTACGACTCGAGTATTTATTCAATAGGCTCCGAGGAGCGAGATATTACAAACATAGGTCTCATGACCCAACATTCAGAACATACAAGTCAAACACATGCGGAAGCTTAACATGTCTGAGTACAGACATCTACAAATGAAAAAGGCTGAGAAGCCTGACTATTTACTAGATCCTGCCGAGGGCACAAGATCGTAGCTGAGGTAACAAGCTAAACGTCGAAGTCCACGCGGAACTACTAGCGAGACTGAAGTCTCTCTGCATAACATAAAATAAGCAAACATGAGTACAAATGTACCCAGCAAGACTTACATCAGAACTATCTACATATGAATCGGTATCAACAAAGGGGGTGGTGGAGTTTAACTGCAGCAAGCCAGCTTTGACTCGGTGGCTATCCTAACTATGACTGCAAGTAACTCTTTTGAGGTGGCGCACACGAGTCCACATATTCACCATATCAATACTCCACTATGGATCCGCTCCCGTCTCCCTACGAGAACGCCATCCATTGCACTCACGCTTATCTTGCGCATTTTAGAATATCCACTTTCACTTGTCTATGAACTGTTATAGGCAACCCAGAAGTCCTTTACCGCGGACACGGCTATTCGAATAGATGATGTTAACCCTGCAGGGGTGTACTTCGACACACACGCTCTCACCACTTACTGCCATTTACACAGCATGTACTCGGCAACCTTCAAGCGGAAGCCCAACGTGGGTGTCGGCCACAGCCTACCTAAACACTCAAGTCTCTAGTCCAGGTTTATCGCCTATCCAGGTTCCATCCGCAGGGAGTCCGGCCGAGGTTTCCACATACGGCCCCGAACGATGTGTACAGGGTTCCGCGACACCAAACGGGCGCCCGGCATGCCCGGCCGCGTGGCTACCGCATCACAGCCCACCGCTCGGGTCAGCGCTGCCCACGGCCTCCAGCATACTACAAACACCAGAAACTACTTGCAACTCCTGGACAGAGGACAAGGGTGATTAAGAAGCCAAGAGGGTCCATTGGTTTCGGGCCCAATGCGTGGTAGTAACTGTATCATGGATCACAAACACAGAACTCAGTTCCTGAGGACGGCTTCAACGAGACAACCCACCATGTACTCCTACATGGCCTCTCACCGCTACCTTTACCAAATCGTGTTCACACACTTAGCTCACACACCGTAGGACATGTTCATCACCATTCCAATTCATCCTCGATGAATCAGACCCGACTCAACTCGAAGCAGTAGCAGGCATGACAAACAAGCATGAATGAGTAGGCACATCAGGGCTCAAACAACTCCTACTCATGCTACTGGGTTTCATCTATTTACTGTGGCAATGACAGGTCATGCAGAGGATAAGGGGTTCAACTACCGCAGTAAGTAACAGATGAATCGTTGTTGTCCTAATGCAGTAAAAGAGAGCAGGAGCGAGAGAGTGGGATTGTATCGGAATGAACAAGGGGGTTTTGCTTGCCTGGCACTTCTGAAGATATTATAGCTCTTCATCGGTGTCATCGAACTCATCGTCGGAATCACGGCTATCGAGAGGGGACAATTACCGGCAACAGAGAAGGACACAATCAATGCAATGCGACAATATGATGCATGGTCATGATATGTCAAGAATGTTATGATTTACACTAATGTATCTAGCAACAGTTTAAATGAGGTCCATATGAACTAAGGGTTCATATGCAAACTCCATATTTAGCATTTATAATGTCATTATCATGTTTTCACCTATACAGCAGGTATAACTTAGTTTGACATGCATGAAAATGATACAGATGGATAGATTGCATTTTTCTGATAATTTA
Organism: Triticum aestivum; assembly: GCF_018294505.1. Classification (NCBI taxonomy): domain Eukaryota; kingdom Viridiplantae; phylum Streptophyta; class Magnoliopsida; order Poales; family Poaceae; genus Triticum; species Triticum aestivum. Next base: position 82,637,548 of record NC_057799.1, read on the forward strand.
TCATATATAAATTATTTTGGTCTGAGCTACGGTTGATTTTATATGATTTTTAGAAGTTTATACTATTTTCTGGAATTTTCTGAATTATTTTAAATCCAGAAAACCAATACTGCGTTAGCATGACATCATGCTGACGTCAGCAGGTCAACGGGCCACGGTCCAGGTCAAACCTGACCAGTGGGGTCCGCATGTCAGTGACACAGGGCTAATCCCGGTCAAACCCATCATTGGCTGGGGTTTGACCAGTGGTTGGGCCCACTGTCAGTGCCTATAACGGGTGCTTAGCTTGTAGCGGTTAGCACTAATGACGTCCACGTCGCCTCGCCGGAGTTTGACCGGCGACGACCATCCAACGCGGCGGAGGCGCGCCGGAATCGCGCTGCGGTTGTCGGCTGAGCCTGCGGCTTGGTCCTACGGCGAGCTGGAAGTGTGCCGCATCCAGTGGTGCAGGCGGTTGGGTGCGGGGAGGCCGGAAACGACGCCGGCGAGCTTGACAGCGGCGGCCGGAGTTCGGACACGCACGAGTTTGATGTTTCGGTGCGCGGCAGGACCAGCTGTTGGTCGGGATCGTCTCCTAGGAGCAACCCGAGCACGATGACGCGCCCAGGCGCAGGCTACGGCGTCGGTAGCCATGACGGCGATGAAGCACGGCGCCGGCGAGCTTCGGAGCTCATGGGGACGACGTCTACGGTGAGGGATAGACCACAGGGTCAGGGGGAAACGGTGGTAGAGCTCACCGCGGTTCCGACGAGCAAGCTAGCTAGGTCGGGGAAGCACAGACGGCGGCGAATCAACGATGAAGTTGCCGGCGACCGAATATTGAAGATGAGCTCGGGGACGGCGCTGCGGGGCTTCTGGCGGGGCGTGGCTCGGTGAGGGGATCGAGGACGACGTCGCGGAGCTCGGGGATGCGTCGGAGAGGCGAGGGGGTGGCTCTGGCTATGGGTACGGCGATTGGCGGCGACGGGCTCCGCTCGGTGGTGCTCAGGAGAGAGGGCAGGCGAGGAAGAGACACGGGAGAGAGGGGAAGAGGCAGAGGGGTCGAGGGGAGTGCGTGGCGCCCTCGGGTGCCTCCAGCGGCGAGCAGGTAAGCAGGAGGTGGCCGGTGCGTGGCCGTGCGCGGCGGCCACACGCCCTCGTCCTACTGGCGAGAGGTGGGAGATGACTGGCAGCGGCGCTGGGCTGGGCCGGCCAGGTGGGCTGGCCAGCTGGGCTGCGACAGGTGAGGCCAGGTAGGTTTCCTTTCTCTCTCTTTTTTTATTTGTTTCTGTTTTCTAATATTCTGTAGTCTTTAGGGCTTTATTAAAAATACTTAGACACTTCCAAAAATCATGAAACTACTCATGATCACTGTTGGGAATATATCCTACAGTAAACATTTTAGTTTATGATTATTTGAGCATTTAAAATATTTAAAAGCATTTAAATGCCCAAATCCAAATAGAGTATGATTTAATCCAGAGCCCAAATATGTCATGGAAAAATGTGCATCACCTCTGGTTACTGTTTCCAGCATTTTCCAAGAATGATGAACATTTTTGAAAGCCATTTGGATTTACTGGAAATATTTTGGTTGAACCTAGTGAATTCCTTTAATGCTAGGGTTTAGGCAATCCCCATTTCAAGTTTCTTTCAAAGTTTAAACATGATGCACACATGAAGTTAGCCTAGTGCAATGTCAGAAGCTAGGGATGTGACAACTCACCCCCACTAAACAAGAATTTCGTCCCGAGATTCAAGTCGTGAGGTAAGAAGACAGAGGGACACAAGCTAACACAATCTTCACGATCCAGATGTATTTCTCGAGGATGTTGACTCATTGCATCACCTTGATCTCAACATCCTCGCTTTTGAGATCTTCATCCACGCGATGACAACGGAAATAAACTCTACTAGGATTGATCTTCTCGAAGATCGAGCCATACAAGATCAACTCGCGGAATGAGGTGTTGAAACATCTCGAGTTGAGACACAAAACACATCGAGAGGGATGGAAGAACAAACGACAAGGTTTGATTTGGTGGGCAACAAGTCCACGCTTAGGGAGGTGGTGGATGGTGTCAAGGTGGCGAGGAAATAATTGCCATGATCCCATAACGGGGCACCTTGGGGGAGGTGACTCGTAGATTTATTCCCTTAAATGGCAAAAAGAATTACTTTTGATATCTAGATCATTGAAACTCTTTATACCAGCCCAAGGCAATCACAATCTATCGTTTGGCGGAGTTCGGGAGAGCGACACACTCGGGCTAGAATGGATGATGTGGACTACCTTGTTGAAGACAACACAAGGGATGATTTTGCTTGCGCGTGCTCTCAAGAACTTGAGCATTTCCATACTCATCAAGGTCTTACCAACATCCGTGTCGGGGATCCTGGCAACACATCAACTACCATGATCAATACTGATGGACAATGCCGATGCAAAGGAAGATAACACTTTCTCAGATTTCACCTTAGCGAAGCCAAGGGAGCAAAATCTGGATGATCGACCGAGAGACATTTAGCACTCCGCTTCTGATGTTCTCCTTGATGTTCTAGCGTAACCCATTAGATGTGGTTTGGTATCTTGAACATCAAGTAGTAGGTCGTACTTCGGGAGCGCAAGAATCCATAAGGAATAACTACGGAAGTAAATCCTACGGAATCCTTATGGGGAGGTGGCCAACTTTATCAATCAGGATACTATAATAATAGGTCTTCCGGCTGGGTGTGTTGGCCACGACACCCACTCTACCGGTTACCGAGAGACCAATATTATAGCTCTTGGGAAACGTTCCAACCATCACATCTGCCCGAGATTCAGATCTGGTTGGTGGCAGGATATTCCAGACTCATCGAGTCTAGGAAGAAAAATGAAGGTTTGCAACACAAATCGACGAGATGACGTTGCGAGATTCTCAGGGGATGAACTACGATAGCAAGCTCCAAAACATGAGCTGGTTCTGCTACAACATGTGAACACGCTGTCCCAGACAAGCATGACCACATAGTAGTCTTAGAATAAAACACTACCGAGTTCTGATTAGGAACCATCATTGCGGAGAGCGAAGTCATGGGCATGTACCTTTGGGTCCTTCAGGAATAGCACTTAAGAACTTCTTTTCCTTGAACAAATCAATCAGTGGCTTGGTGTGCTAGGGATTCATATAGAATGAAGGTTGCAAGTCTCCAGACCAAAGAATACTTCGCACGTATGCATGACTGACTTGGGATGATTCCAGAGGAAGCGAAACAAACTTTCTCAAGTTCACGGCGGCAACTTGCATCATATGCACGTGGACTAGAGGAAGTCACTTCTTCCATCAAAACATAAACTTCATGAGTTAACACGAGGAAGATGCTTTCAAAAGTTTCCAACGCTAACTTAGATGTTCAACCAAATCATGGAGGAGATAAGGATGTTGTCGATGGGCTCAACAACAAACCATCTAGGCTTCCATATAGATGGAATTCCACAATTAAGTGAACACGGTGATAGCATTGGTCAGACCAAAAGATGTAATGGTGTATGCTCGAGGAATCAACCACGAGTAAGACAACATTACGAACATTGTTGGTTCTGATTTGATTTGATGATAACCCATACTCAAATCAAAGTTTGGTTAAGATGATAGGTCCATTAATTGATCATGAGGACCAATCGATGAAGAAATCATCTTTCTACAACACACAACACAAGATATCCCTTTGAAAATGAACTAAGTTAGACAAGTTCTTATCTTCCAACTCTCCAAGTTGTTGTTTAGCTTGACCAACTAGCTCAGGGGTATCCAACACAGATTCTTGGAGAATGGGTGGTTTGGAGGAAAACCAACATGATCATGAACTCAACATAGCGGTCAGGTGACAACCTGGTAATACATCCGAGAAGATATTCGGAACATCACGAACCACCGATATGTTACTAAGCTCGAGTACGATCTTGCTTTTCAGAGCAAGACGATATGACCGAATAAGCAAGGACTGACACTATCCTAACTCATTGATCGAAAAGTACACCGGGAATAAGGACTGGGTAGCACGATCAACCTTAGGATGTGATTCAGTAACCAACACGCTAAGGATGAAATTATTGTCCTTTAACTACCAAGCAACGGAGTTGCTAGGAGTATTGATTTCACACATCGTAGTTCACTTGTCGGCATTCCGGTTGCAACAACACGGGACCAAGAAATGAGTGATGATGGCGAGGAGTATCACTACGTCAAGAATTCATAAGAGGTGGTGCAATTCCTACGATATTCTCGACATAAAGGGGGTAATACTCGAAGGTAGAACAGAACAAAAACTGGTTTGGCATTTTGATCTGTGGAATACAACTACTTTGACCCAATCCCAGAGATGGACGAGGTACTGGAGTTTGTTTCTCCTAGTCATTCCGGATTAGAATGGCTTGACAGACCACAAGAATAATAGGCATCGATAAGACAAATGCACAATTGCTCCTGACTATCAATTGATAGACGAGGGCCAGAAAATAACTAAAGAGGGACAACCCAAAGGAACATATGTTTTTCTGAGTTGTGGATGCATGGATTAGTATGTCGAACAAATTCAACATATTTCTTCCGGATAACCCATGCAGAGGAGGAAGGACTGGCAGAGTCACAATATGAATGGAGTACTCCTCAAGAGCGCCCTGGTTGTGATCTTTTGGTTAAAAGAACTTCTGCCATGATGGTTCATGGTATTGGAAGAATGAAATACCACGGACCTCGAGGACTAATGCAAAGGTTACTAATAACCTAAAGGAACGCGCAAACACTATCAACAAGAGGTAAGTGGAGTGAATCTTGGGCTCAAGAACCCAGAAATAGAATGCCTACTAACTAAATGGCATCACGGGATGCTTTCGAGAATAATGGCCAGAATCATGACACTGGGGATGCAAGCATTGCTAGATTACTAAGTGGTCCTCTAAGACACCTAGGGTCATAATAATAACTCCAACATATATGTCGAGGCAATAGAGTACCTCAACTCAGCAATTAGTGTGATTAACCTAGCCTAAAGGAACATCGAAACCACAGGTAGATGATTTTGCAAATGCATCAGATAGTTTAGAAACCTGGGATGACTCGGTTAGCATAACGACTGTAAATGCTCAAAAATACTTGAGACATCCTGCAAAATAGTGGCATTACCACTCAACATCACAATATCAAGGTTCTGAGGCCAGCTATGAACATACGGAAGTAGTAGAAACTGAGCTGAGACTTGAAACTATCAATTCGATAAGTCTATGGATTTGTAACACGTCATCCTGATAGATAGATGCGAAGGCCTAGTTCTTAATCCCCGTAGAAGAGAAGAGGGTGACTCAGATCAGAAGGGCATAAGGTAAAGGAGTAAAAAGAGCCTTACGTTCCCTTCCACAATCAATTCCCTTATATAACTAAAGCATTTCTAGACTCAACTTCGACCAGTTTAGCTTCGTAAACCTACAGGCAGTCAGGCTCTGATACCAACGCTGTCAGGACCCCGATTCTAAGTCACACCGATCTAGCCTGTAACACCTCATATCACTTTGCGGCCTCACGCACGGTATTCCCACGGGTGTCGCCTTACCATGGCCCGGGACCGTTTGCGCCTTTTGGCTCACGTATATGATAGTGTCGCTAGCATCCATATGACAGAGAACCCGGGCCGACATGACTAGTCGTGAACCCAAAGTGGCACTAACTTACGGGGACAGGCATACGTGAATCAACATCGAGCAGGTTGGTCAGCAGCGTGCGAATCCGGGCTGTAGCACTGGGCTAACAGGACTCCGGGAACCCGGGCTGTAGCAGGCTAGGCAGGACTCCGGATGTCACCGCGTGACATTTCCCCGAAGGGACAGACACAGGAACGAAGTGAATCACATGCCGGCCAATCAGGTGTCCGGAGCAGTAGTGCTGGGCTAGCAGGACTCCGGTGAACCGGGCTGTAGCGGACTACTATGGCTCATGGAAGCACAAGACTACATTTCCCCATAAGAGAGGCTACCAAGGATAAACAACTAGGTTGTCGGATCCCACACATACCAAGCATTTCAATCATACACGCAATATGCTCGACATGTGTAAATACAACATGGCATCACAACATAACTCTACGACTCGAGTATTTATTCAATAGGCTCCGAGGAGCGAGATATTACAAACATAGGTCTCATGACCCAACATTCAGAACATACAAGTCAAACACATGCGGAAGCTTAACATGTCTGAGTACAGACATCTACAAATGAAAAAGGCTGAGAAGCCTGACTATTTACTAGATCCTGCCGAGGGCACAAGATCGTAGCTGAGGTAACAAGCTAAACGTCGAAGTCCACGCGGAACTACTAGCGAGACTGAAGTCTCTCTGCATAACATAAAATAAGCAAACATGAGTACAAATGTACCCAGCAAGACTTACATCAGAACTATCTACATATGAATCGGTATCAACAAAGGGGGTGGTGGAGTTTAACTGCAGCAAGCCAGCTTTGACTCGGTGGCTATCCTAACTACGACTGCAAGTAACTCTTTTGAGGTGGCGCACACGAGTCCACATATTCACCATATCAATACTCCACTATGGATCCGCTCCCGTCTCCCTACGAGAACGCCATCCATAGCACTCACGCTTATCTTGCGCATTTTAGAATATCCACTTTCACTTGTCTATGAACTGTTATAGGCAACCCAGAAGTCCTTTACCGCGGACACGGCTATTCGAATAGATGATGTTAACCCTGCAGGGGTGTACTTCGACACACACGCTCTCACCACTTACTGCCATTTACACAGCATGTACTCGGCAACCTTCAAGCGGAAGCCCAACGTGGGTGTCGGCCACAGCCTACCTAAACACTCAAGTCTCTAGTCCAGGTTTAGCACCTATCCAGGTTCCATCCGCAGGGAGTCCGGCCGAGGTTTCCACATACGGCCCCGAACGATGTGTACAGGGTTCCGCGACGCCAAACGGGCGCCCGACATGCCCGGCCGCGTGGCTACTGCATCACAGCCCACCCCTCGGGTCAGCGCTGCCCACGGCCTCCAGCATACTACAAACACCAGAAACTACTTGCAACTCCTGGACAGAGGACAAGGGTGATTAAGAAGCCAAGAGGGTCCATTGGTTTCGGGCCCAATGCGTGGTAGTAACTGTATCATGGATCACAAACACAGAACTCAGTTCCTGAGGACGGCTTCAACGAGACAACCCACCATGTACTCCTACATGGCCTCTCACCGCTACCTTTACCAAATCGTGTTCACACACTTAGCTCACACACCGTAGGACATGTTCATCACCATTCCAATTCATCCTCGATGAATCAGACCCGACTCAACTCGAAGCAGTAGCAGGCATGACAAACAAGCATGAATGAGTAGGCACATCAGGCCTCAAACAACTCCTACTCATGCTACTGGGTTTCATCTATTTACTGTGGCAATGACAGGTCATGCAGAGGATAAGGGGTTGAACTACCGCAGTAAGTAACAGATGAATCGTTGTTGTCCTAATGCAGTAAAAGAGAGCAGGAGCGAGAGAGTGGGATTGTATCGGAATGAACAAGGGGGTTTTGCTTGTGTAACACCCCGAAAATCATGCTACAGTAACTCTCTGAGATTAAGCTAATCATGTTGCTAAACAGGGCTTGATCACAATTGCATCAAATTTCTTTTCAAACTCCTAGTTCAAACTTCAATTAAAATCAAAGTGGAAAATAAAAGTTTTCAAAAATTCGAACAAAAATGTTCGGTGGGTGCCAAATAATACACTGGTAATTATGGTGGAGAAAACACATTTTTATAAAATACCTAAATACTTTTAAATGAAATAAAACAGAAAAGAAAATAAACAAATAAAAAGAAAACAGAAAACAGAACGGACAAAGAAAAAGAAAAAAAAGAGAGAAGGCCCTCCCCCCCCCCCACTGGACCGCTGGCCCAACT